>NC_092363.1:22127144-22404866 GCF_030848805.1 Temnothorax longispinosus | reverse complement strand
AGTAGCCTTATTTCCCCTAAGGGTCTTTCTATCAAACCCAATGGTAGTAGTTTTAATTCTTCTTGATAAAATTATAATCTTAACAAAGAATATTTTAATCAAACAAAAAATTACGAGTACCATTATAAAATAAAATATTAATTCAAATAAACTAACAAATTTTTCTTGTAAAAACTTGGAGCTGCTTTTTTAAGGTGTATCCGACAACTTGCATATATGCATAAAGAGATCATGGATTGGTCTATTTCCTTTTGCACATATATCTGAACCAATCAATTTCTTACGCTTATGTTTGTCCCGGGATATATTCAGCATTTCTTTATACATCAAATTTTTTTTTGGAAGCGCGTTGACTTGCAGGATAAGGGGCAAATCGCGATCCGGCGAAAAATTTGCTAGCCGCTTGCTTTCATTCCATTTATGTATCAAAAAAGGAGCGCACAATAATCGAATATGTTCTACGAATACATATAAATGTCTTCAACACAATGCTGCAAAATGTAAACGTGATATTCGATGAATGACATTATCATACATTTATGAGAGAAATAAGTCCCGTGTTACGCTCGTGTTATGCTCGTTAAAAGGAAAATACAAAATTCTTCAGCTGCCTGCTCCAAGAATTGGTTTCCTTCCCTTCCTTTCCCTTTTTCTTCTTGCTTCTTTCTTTTTAAATATCGACATAGCATAAACTGTATTCGCGTCTCACTCGCACGAACATGTCCTACATATATACAATAGCGCACTTATTAAGGGGATGCTAAAGTGACTCAATTACCGACAATTACAGTCAAAGATCTAATTTTGAAACGGCTTTATAGATCGCAAAATCCTTTTACAGGAGTAAAGTATAGGTACTAATGAAGGGTGGAAATGTAAAATAATTAGTAATAATTGAAAAAAATTAAAAATGTTGTTACCTCATTTTCTAATATAAACAGTTGTATAAGTAATATGTACGAAATGAAATGTTCCCACCCTTCAGAAGACGTGCACAAACAATAACGTACCTTTGAAATTGAGATTGAAAGCCTGGAATAAAAATGAGAGCTTCGAAGAAATTATAACCTATAACCATGTCTATCCTTGTCTATCATCATTGTCTATACAAGGACAGATATAGAATTCGGTCGGTAATACAAACGTCTTTAGGATCCCCTTAACTCCTCGCATGCCGAAGTCGGCGCGAAACACTCACTACCATCTCGTGCTCCTCGCGAGATTAATCGCCGCACTCCGTGCACGCCCGTTAACAAATTTAAACGATCTTTCTTTTTTTTGCCTGAACAAATTCGTTTGCTAATTTCCTACTTTTGTCAGAATCTACTTAAACAAATAAACTCATAAACCTCCCATTCTCGTTTAAAAGCCACCGCAATTCACGAGGTTCTTTCTCTTGATTATCATCCTTATTGTGGATTATCACGTCAGAGTGGGTTAAAACACGGGGTTAGACCGTTGTGAGACAGGTTAGTTTTACCCTACTGATGACCAGTCATTGCGATAGTAATCCTGCTCAGTACGAGAGGAACCGCAGGTTCGGACACGGGGTTTTAAAACACGTAATCAGGACCCGCCATGTTTATTGCCCATCGGAATTTATCCGTCTGAGTCTTGTTGTAGATCTTATTGACTGGGGATATCGTGCTTCTTATACCATGCAACAGAAATTCTAGGATCGAGATAGTACTCTTTGGAACTGAAGATACTCCGATGGTTACACAGTTTGGCAACGGCGCGATTGGCTTCATGGTACGAAAGAATCTTCTTCGCCTCTGTTTCGTTCGGGTCCGTTAATTCGTTAAGCTGTTGCTGCAGCGTCCACGACGCGTTATAAGTTCTGAATACTTTGGCGGTAAGACCCTTCATACGCTTGTTCAGATGTTTATTCAGCACAGTGGTGTTGAGATGATTGAATAGATTATCCCGGATGATTTATTTTCCATGAAGAGCTGCAGATTCTCAAAGACGCGCTTTTCCACTGGCACTTCGTTGTAATATTGAATAGAACATTTACCTAAGAAATCAAACACGACGACGTATTCCTTGCCGTCCTTCTGCTCATGTAGCTGGATATGCTCCACTCGCAACGAGCAACAGCCCACAGTATCCGCCTGATTCTTGTCCTTCTTGTTACCGACTCTGAACGCCAGTTTGTCGATGAAATACAGAGCGACAGCCAGCTGTTTAATACGCATCTTCTGGCTTTCCCAATCATCTCGATACTTAGCGCGAATAATGTCGATCGACTTCGCCAGCTTCCGCGCCGTCTCGTACTTCTGCAAATCCTTCTCACCTTTAAGCTTGCTGGATGGATGCAGCTTCACGTACTTTACCTTTCCCTGAATGTTCTCCGTCCAGGACGCGAGCCATGTGACATTGAAATTGTGTTCCACCTTTTTCCACGTGGGGCCGGCCGGTGGTTTGGTATATTTGAGTCTTCTGAACAATTAATGAGCACATCCTCCGGCAACACTCGTTTCTTTAGCTTGCCCATCTTGGGATGCTCGCCGCGGCCCCTGAACAAGCCGGGCGGCTCAATCTTGAAGTTACCGATCTTTTCCTTATGGTCGTCAATGGTGCAGAAGCCATACTTCTTCTGTATCTTCTCGTTCTTCTTCTTGATCTTCTGCTTCTCTTCCTTCGTCATAGCCTTGAGTTCCTCGCTCTTCTGCAAGAAGTACTCGTGCATCTCCTTGAAGTTGCACTGGTCAGATCGGTGATCTTGGCGCGCTCCGACTCGGTCATCACTCTCGCCAGTCGTGGAAGAAGTTGTTGTTAAACGCAGCCTTGTTCGTGTAGTCCATGGTCAAGCATGCGCGCGTAGAAGGTTGCAACTTCCTCCGTCTCCTTACTCAGCTTCATCTTCTTGCCGCTATAGTAAAACTTACGGTAGGGGGTAAGCGTTTGTAGGGTGGCGCAAATACTGGTCCTTGTGTTCCAAGAAATGCCATTCATTTCGTGCCATCGCTCTTCTACTCTTCCATGTTATGTTGCTGAAATATTGAAATATTCGGAAATGGTGCAGAAATATTTTTGTTAACATTTCATTTGTAACTATGCATCTGAAATATTTTAGAAATGTACCTGCATCATTTTTTTTATAATATTGCATTAACAATATTTCTAAAATCTTTCAGAAAGTTGTTTACAATATTTGTAAGTTTCTGTAATATTGCAAAAAAATGTAGCAGATGCAATATTTTAGAAATATTTCTGAAACATTATAAAAGTAATATTACGTTTGCTTTGCATGAATAATATTTCTGTAACATATCAAACGCAAACATTGCATTTAAAATATTTCTGAAAAATTTCTGAAAGATTGCGTAGGTAATGAAAAATTGAATTGCAAGCAGTGAATTTCTACAATATATTGCGGAAGAAATATTGCAGATGTAATGGTTCAGAAACATTTCTCTGATAAATAATAAACTATTATTACGTTTACATTGCACGCGTTATATTTTTGAATGTTTTATATACAACAGTACATTTGTAATATTTCTGAAAAGTTGCTGACAGGACTTTAGAACTTATATAAAATTAAAGGGCCTAGCGGAGTAAGCATGTGAATCGGCCCTTGATCATACAGAGCTGACATTAATGTCACAAGTTCGTACCAAATGATAAAACTTTCCACCAAATATTATTTAAAAAATTCATTTTTTTAGAAGTTATGCAGGGAGAAAGTAAAATAAAGAAATGTATTTTTCTCGAAAACCACTTGACCGATCTTGATGAAAAAAATATATGTTATGTAGGCTAATAAAAACTAATTAACAAAAAAAATGTCCAAAATGTTTGCCAAAAAAAAAGACCAAAAAAAATATTTGAATTTTTTAATATTTTTTTTAGGGTGATATTTTCGAGGTACCCCTTTGAAATCTTTACGAAAATTTCTCTTAAAGTGTCCACTATAACATATTTTTTTCATTTTTTTTAAATGGTGGAACATAGTTAAAAATACGAAAATCGTAAGCGTCGCGTCACTCCGGCGCACAGTGCAGTGCCATTCCGCGTTGCGGGTGTTCGATGTAACTTTAATAGCACATATGTACGTCTGCAATTAGCCTATAATATATATACTTTTTAATTTTTATAGTTTCCAGAGTTTTACCACGTGGAGGTTATTGCAGTACGGTTTTAAACTCCTTATCGGGGTGCTTTTTTAACGTGAGTCCCTTCGCCTTTCACTACGTTTCCATAAAATCAGGGTGCTTTTTTAACGTGAGTCCCTTCGCCTCTCACTACGTTTCCGTAAAAATCGGGATGCTTTTTTAACGTGAGTCCCCTCGCCTTTCACTACGTTTCCGTAAAATCAGGGTGCTTTTTGAATGTAAGACCCCTCGCCTCTCATTACACCCTACACCTACGATTTATTTAATCTTCTTCACTATCACTGTCTATTACTGGAATGTTATTTGTTTTCTTATAAACAGATCGCTAATGGGCTACGAAACAATTGGATGCTGCTGTCATATGCTGCAATTATATATTATCTATCTCATGCAAGATATTTAGTGAAAATTTTGAAACCAGCAGAAATACTGAGCAATCTGTTTAAGAAAACAAAATAACATTCCAGTAATAGACAGTGATAGTGAAGAAGATTAATAAATCGTAGGTGTAGGGTGTAATGAGAGGCGAGGGGTCTTACATTCAAAAAGCACCCTGATTTTACGGAAACGTAGTGAAAGGCGAGGGGACTCACGTTTAAAAAGCATCCCGATTTTACGGAAACGTAGTAAGAGGCGAGGGAACTCACGTTAAAAAAGCACCCCGATAAGGAGTTTAAAACCGTACTGCAACCTCCACGTGGTAAACTCTGGAAACTATAAAATTAAAAAGTATACATATTATAGGCTAATTGCAGACGTACATATGTGCTATTAAAGTTACATCGAACACCCGCAACGCGGAATGGCACTGCACTGTGCGCCGGAGTGACGCGACGCTTACGATTTTCGTATTTTTAACTATGTTGCACCATTTAAAAAAAATTGAAAAAAATATATGTTATAGTGGACACTTTAAGAAAAATTTTCGTAAAAATTTCAAAGGGGTACCTCGAAAATATCACCCTAAAAAAAATATTAAAAAATTCAAATATTTTTTTGGTCTTTTTTTTGGCAAACATTTTAGACATTTTTTTTTGTTAATTAGTTTTATTAGTCTACATAACATATATTTTTTCATCAAGATCGGTCAAGTGGTTTTCGAGAAAAATACATTTCTTTATTTTACTTTCTTCCTGCATAACTTCTAAAAAAATGAATTTTTTAAAATAATATTTGGTGGAAAGTTTTATCATATTGGTACAAACTTGTGGACATTATAATGTCAGCTCTGTATGATCAAAGACCGATTTCACATGCTTACTCCGCTAGGCCCTTTATTATTATATAATTATTGCATTTTATTGCATTTTGTTTCTTTTATTAAGAATTTTCTGATATTCCAAATCTTGTCATATGGCATTTTTATATAAAATATAAAATATTTAATAATATTTAATATATATAAAATATAATATTCGACGCTGACTGACAAAAAAGATTTATTCGTATATTTGTATTGTTAATATGTTATGCGATAGCTTTATGCTTACCAAAATAAGTAATAGCGTTTTTCACTGGCAGAACTGGTGCGCACTCAGTGCACATTAAAGCCGTTGTACACGATGATTAATTTCTAATATTTAAAGTAAAATGCAAATATTTCGACTGATAAAATACCCAGTACATATTTTACCAAATAGTGCAATAAAGAATATTGAGGATTTCATTATTTAACCCGTTTAGATTAAACATACACTTCACGTTGGTTTGTGTGCGACGGCTTTAATGTGCACTGAATGCGCACCAGCTCTGCCAGTGAAAAACGCTATAAGTATAAAAAAGAAGAAGAAAACGTCAGAGCCAGAGGATCACCACTACCCAGTTCGATCACCGATGTCAAGTAACAAGGCGCCGGTATACTTGGATGCATGGGTGACCGGCTGAGAGAGAGGATTTCTTCGGACAAACGCGCGGCGGCTATACGCACATGGATGGTTTAATATATATTTTTTTTTGTTCCGCCGGTAACAAAATATTTCATTTTTCACATATCAACAAATAGTTTTTGCGTCAGTAACAAAAATTTTGTTTGCTAATACAAAACATTTTTCTCAGTGTAAAATGTATTTAAAATATTTCTGAAGTGTTTATGCAATATATATATATTTTGTAGATATATTTCACAAATATTTCAGTACGTTACCGAAATATTGCCGAAATTTTTTAGCAAGGTTGCATTTGAAACAATTGCGGACATTGAAACATTGTTGAAATGATGTAGAAACGGTCGTAAAATGTTTCTGAAATATGATGAAAGGTGTAATATTTCAATTAGAATTTTGCAGAAATGTTTTTGGAATATTACTTGCCGAGTG
Source organism: Temnothorax longispinosus (assembly GCF_030848805.1). Lineage (NCBI taxonomy): Eukaryota > Metazoa > Arthropoda > Insecta > Hymenoptera > Formicidae > Temnothorax > Temnothorax longispinosus. The sequence continues at coordinate 22,398,430 of NC_092363.1, read as the reverse complement.
GGATGTGAGCGAACAGAGAAAGAGTCTTATCACCATTCGTAGAAAATGTACAATTATATTGAAATCTGTGTATTATTACGAAGGATATGAATGTTTTTATTACGAAGAGTATGAATAATACATACAGAGTGCGAGGATAACGCTAGAACCATTACACTTATGCCGCGCATCTGCAGTCTCACTGTTATAACAAGATAACGAAAGAAGAGTTTCTTATTGTGGCAAGGCGACAAAAAATGGGTTTTCTACGAAACACACTTTATATCGCAATGTGCAACACATTATGTAACATGTTCAGTTGCCTATTCCTATATATGCATGTGCGGAAGTGAAAATGTGCAGCATACTCTGTGCGTACCCGTAAAAATGAAGTCTGTATAGCGGTTCCAATCGTTTTCCAGCGGTAGCGAACGTGTTAAATTTGAGACTTACAATAACTTTTAGGACCTGGAAGCTTTTTACGACGCTTTAATACTGAAGTCCTCTTTTAGAACCTACAAGTAGCATTTCATACGTTTTTTGCTATTTTAGAGACGCTAAGTAGGACTAAAGTTTCCATGTAAATTAAACCTACATTGATCCTCTAGCATCTACAGATGTTAGAAAATTCAGGTAAAAAATAGGTCTAAAATTTCGACTCGGGTTTGCTCCAAAATCAATAAGGTCTTGGTCCGTCTTCCTTTCAAACACGAGCTATTTCTTCACGATTTTTGTCAAAAACTTTTCTTTTTGTTGTGGGAATTTAACTATAGCTTATCGCTTGCGAATTTGTGCAATTCTTCGGTTTGGCGCCGATTTATTAATAAGTAAGCGTATACCTGTGTCAGAGAACGCTCGTTTGAGCCCGTTTGTTGAAGAGCACTCGAATACTCGCAGCGCGCACTAAAATCGCACTGTAGCGTTATCAGCGGCGAATGCGGTATACCTATGTGAACTATACGCTGGTCTACTATACTTATCCTGTATATCAGTTTCTGCCCGATTCAAGGCGTGATACGGTTTGCGTGGATGGGAGACTGTATTGGCAAATAAACGAACAGATACGATATCGCTGATCCGGAAACGGACACACACACAATCGAGGAAGGATTAGGATAACTATATTACTTCGATCTTCTTTTTGAGTCTTTCAACAAAAAATCTGAGAAATAATGCTTATTCAGGATGATTCAAAAGGTTACTGCCAAACTTAAGAAGCGTATAAAGGGATCAAAATAGATCAACTTTTGATTAAGGACCTATGTCTTTCGATGTCAATCCTGAGTCATTACTTACAGGCCTTTGAATGTATGGAACTCGAATAATATACCAATAAAATAATCATAATTTGATACTCGTTTATTAGGTTTATTTTGTTTTTATTAAGGTTTGTTTTTGTTAAGGATTACATTAGCACAAACTGAATTTACAAAAGGTGTTCGAATTGGCGATCTCCACATTCAATGCAAGCATTGCATGGTCGAACAAACTCTGGCGCACTCTCTCAAATATCCCAAGTATCTCACGTAATCCTTAACAAAACAAAATAAAGCTAATAGAAGAGTAGCAAATTACTGATTATTTCATTGGTATATTATTCGATTTTTATACATTCAAAGGTCTATATACTGACTCAGGATTACTTCGGAGAACATAGGTTCCTAATCAAAAGTTCTATTTTGATCCCTCTATACGCTCCTTAACCCTTCGTAGTTACATGTTTTTTTAACGTGTGGAAATCTTCAACTACTGGGAACCCTGACCGAAGTCAGGATTACCCAGTAGCCTCCTGTTTGACAGTGGGGAAGACCCCCTCGCCCTCTTGTCGAGGAACGAGGGGAGTGCCGGATTCTTACCGGCTAAAACCACACGGATGCCAACGCTGCGCCTGAGAGTGCCTGGGAACTCTTGATAAATACGTCCAGGATTCGTAGTTACACTTCTTTAGAATCCCGTGTTAGTCATACTGGCTCGTATAGACCCAGTCGATTTTGAATGATTGCCATTTTAATGGTATCGGTCCGATCGAGTTCAAATAATTCTGGAACATACCTTGAACATTCTAGAATATAAAACAACTGCGATTTTGTGAGAAATCAAATGGCAACGTGTTGAAAAAAAATCGTGAACGTACATGATTAACGATCTCTACTTATAGAGGATACTTCAAACTCTTGTAGATAGCGGACCAAGCCCCATTTTAAGTTAGGCATTTAGTTGATATTTAGATCTAAATGAGTATGGGTCCAATGGACCCATGTGGGACTACGAAAGGTTAAGTTTGGCAGTAAGTTTTGAATTCGGGAAGCGTTCCGGTTGCAATTATCACAAGTTCCCGGGCGCCTCCCAGTGACGCAGAGACGGACACCCATGGAGTTTTAGCCGGTAAGAATCCGGCACTCTCCTTATTCCTCCTCCCGGAGGATGAGGGGGTCTTCGCCCTCCTTTGACACTAGAGGGGGCTACCGGTCAGGAATGGCCGGTAGTAAAAGATTTCTCCACGTAAAAAAAAAGTAACCATTTGAATCACCTTGTATATATTTAGATATACGCATGTATTTACAAACTTTAATACGGCCGTTTCCTCCTCCTACATTATAATTGACATATTTTGTATATCAAAGAGAAAAAAACGAAAAAGAAATTTCGTGAGATGTTTAAAGAATGTTGCTTAAAAGGCAATGTAACATCGATTACCGAAAAGTTAAATAATTTCTATTCGAACCGCAACTTTTTTTAAACGTTAGAGTGTTAGACGATCGACTTTAATCTTTAATCAAACTTTTTTAACTTAATCGGTGATCGATTCAATGGATAGAACTATCTACAAGATTTCTAACTCTGTATATGATTCGTCGGTGCTAATCTAATTTTTTCTCCATGTGTCAAACAATAAATTAATATCTACAGTCTCTATAAATACAAATATGCAATTATAATTATACTTTGATTTAAAAACCGAAAATTATTTACGGCTATAAATATCTGCCGAAGTTACAATTTTCAGAATTAAAAGAGTAATTTGTTCTTATTACCTACTAATATCATGTATCATTGCTATTTGTCATGTATTATCTAACTTTATTTTATTAAAAAACGAGAAGATATCTTATCACAAACACCTGCTGCCGCAATTGCGTCTTCCTGGAAATGCACAGTTTATAGGCAAATAAATGCTCATCGCTAACATTTGTATATATGTAACATTACAATATAATATTTTTATAATCCTCCGAAAATCCACGAATTGCAATTAACACTTTGATCAAATTACGATTAATTTAATCGACGATTAACTTATTAAATAACACATTTACAATTTTGTTAAAATAGAATTAACATACAGTGTCGGCCAAAATTATTAGGCACTCATTATGCTGTACTGAATCTAATATCAGGAAAGACTTCTATCCCACACAGCACACTTTATCTGAGGGACGTCCTACAGACATCATTTTGGGATATCGCAATAACCGCGGGACATCCCAAAATGGTCTCAGATATCCGGTGGATATCCAGTGGATGCACAAGTGTCCGGCTATTTAGATCTTGCAGACATCTTCACAGGATATCCGAGGGAGATCGAAAGATATCGCAAGATATTAATTATAGCACTCGCGATATCATTTGGATATTTTATATACAATAAAATTATGGTTTAACCAGAAAGGGGATAATCGTATACAATCGTGGACAGAAATATTGTTTCTCTTTTGTGATAAATTTCGGAATGTGCATTCGTGTTGCTTAATAAAAGAATTCTTCCATTGGAAAATAAATTGTAAAATTAAACAAACACATTCCAATATTATAAAAAAATCAATCTTTCTGTCCACGATGTACATGAAAAAATAAGTATATTGTACATTGCATATTAAATCTTTATTTATTAAAAGAATATATAGTTTTTAAACAAAGTACCTCTAATTAAAAAAAAATACAATTAGTAAAAATAAAAATACATATCACACGTACGAGTCTGATAAAGCTTTCGACCCGAGGTAAAAAAATAGAGGTACATATATAAAGTATTTTTAAACTTTAACACTTTTTGTAAAAAAAATAACAGCAATAAATGTAATGTTGCTGACTACTACAGAAAACATACGGTCTCGGCTTTTTCACGAGTGACCAAGTCCTTTTTTTACGTTACACAGACATGTCAAAACAAAATATATTTTTACGTAGGGAAATATTTAATTATGCAACAAGGATGGTCTTGTTCAAGAAGGAAAAAAAAAACGTTAGAAAAGGCGCTATTAGAATTTTTATGAAGGGACACTTGGTTTTTCCCTCCTCCGCCCGAGACCGTATGTTTTCTATCGCGCTACAATTAAAAATGTATTAATATACCGGTTATAACAATAGCGGCATCGGGGGGGGGGAAGCCTAGTGGTTTCTTATTGTCCGGCGCTTAATTGCGGTTGAAACATATTTGTAGAATGATAAGCTCGCCCACGTGTACGCTCGCACATACATAATATTCGCCTTTTTTGTGTGTTTGATGGTACCGGAAGCAGCGACCGCGCCGCTTTCGGACTCGCTTAGCCGATTCGGCGTCGTCGGTGAAAGCAACACGCTGCGAGCGGACTTTATCTTCTGATCCGTATTAATTTATATATTCTGAGTAGTATACGAGAATTTACGAAAAATAATATACTACTGTGAGATATTACAAGTACAACCTGAGAATTTACGAAAAATAATATATTCTAAAAGATATCCTTCAAAAGATCTCGTAAGATATCTTATGCAAAGCCAACGGATATGGCAGAATATTTAGATATCCTGAGATCATAATAGGATATCTCACGATATCTTATTGGAATATCCCGGGATCACCTGCTGTGATATCCGTGGGATCGTATTTGGAAATCTTGGTCAGTTTGGGATATCCTCAGGATACAGTGTGCTGTGTGGGATTGTTTAAAAGGTATTTACTAAAGTGTTCATTATTATAAACGTGTTTATGTGTTTATTTTTTTTTTTTTTTTCAAAAATAAATGTTATTTTGAAAAAACTTTTAATAGGGCACCTTATAATTTTGCATTTCCAGGTAGACGCAATTATGACAACAGATATTTGTGATAAGATATTTTCTCGTTTTTTAACAAAAACAAAGTAATTTTTATTATCATTTTAAATCGGAAGCTGATAAAGTTAGATAATAAATGATAGCAATAATACATGATATTAGTAATGAGAACAAATTACTCTTAAATGCCAATTCAGAAAATTGTAACTTCGGCAGATATATGTAGCCATAAATAATTTTCAGTTTTTAAATCAGAGTATCATTATAATTGCATATTTGTATTCATATACAGGTCGTTATTCTACTACCTAGATTAAAATTTTACAAACATTTCATAAATTCGTGTTTGAACAGATTTGTCTTAATTATTTCGTAAATTGTAAATAATCTTTAATTTTTTAAACATAATTAATAGTCAATTAATCACCCCAACATAGATATAGTACTTATATTTTAATATTTCGTTTAGATTTATTTTTAATTGCATTTTTTCGGATCAATAACAATCCCGTAATACTCTTGTTAATTTTGTAATTATTATTAAAATTCAATGTTCATTCTTAGGACATTCTTTAATTTGAAGAATACTTAGAAAATATTTAAAAAACGCCTTTTATCATACACCTATTTTTATTTGCGTAATATTCATATATTGGAATTTTCTACATCCATATATAAGTTCACCTGCGTCTCTTATTAAAAAAGAAAAGCTCGACAGTTTTAATACTTTCCTACGAAACGAATTCAAGCAGTTCGCAAAGATCGTTGTCGCAATCTACGATCTCCTATCTTTGAAAAAAATAAAGAATATGAATATGAAAAAACAGGTACAGCCAAACTTTCATTATTGTTATATTACCATTATTGTAATATTTGTTTTAATTCAACAAACCCTGAATCGAAGAAAAGGTATTTGCTGTATTATATGGGACGCTAAAAGTAACCGACGAAAGGAAAGGTTCGACTAATCGGAGTATTCGAATATATGCATCGTCGTCGTAAGCGCTATAATTGCTGCTGTTGCTGCTGTTAGTACTGCTACTGCAACTGCGGCTGTTAGTATTACCGTTGCCGCTACTATTGGCACTAAAGTCGTCGATGTAAGAAATTTTGATCGGCAATAAATGATTCGATTTGCGTTTTGATCGAGCTGCATCTGCAAACGACGAAAAACCGATTCCCGTTGTTCGAGTCGATGCTGCGCCTTCATATATAGCTACCACTCTCGGCCTTGGCCCTTTCGATTTCTTCTTCCAACTGCAACCTCTCCATCCTGCAAGAAGAGTTTGTTCTCCTTGCACGGAATTCCGTTTCACAACCAGTCGTATTTCCAAATGCCTTCGAGCTTTCTTCAACCTATCTCGCTCGGCTTTTAAAAAAGGAATTCCATGTAATTCTTTTAGGTGAAGAAAATGGAAACTTTGGGATAGCGTTAGTAGTTAAAGTACTAATCTCTAAGAAATATTTTTGAAGGTAATAAACTGTAATTATCCGCTTTGACAAGAAACTCAAATTTGAAGTCTTCTAATCAATTTTATTGGTGTTATGATATATTTCATGTTATAATATATATACTATACACGTAAGTATAATTAATAATATAGTATTCCAGACTGCACGCATGTCTAAAAACGTACAGACGTTTATAAAATATTTTTAGACATTTATGTCTAAAAGAGAATCACTAATTCTTTTTATAATATTTCCTTTTACAATGCAAGATTACAAATTGATTAAAAAAATGAGTGAACAGTATAAAAAACACTTATAAAGCGTATATATGCAACTTCTATCTCTTTTCTTCACTGTTATTTATAAAAATAAAAGAGTAAACAAATCTTCCCTCTTTATCCCTTACAGAAAAGTATTACTGACTAAATATATAAAATCTCAGTGATTTAATACTGTCAATATTTATTTGGGAAATACTGGGAAAATACTGGTAGTGATAAATATTAGTATAGGTAGTGATTAATACTACCCTTACAGAAAAAAATACTAAAAATACACAGTAACAAATTACTGTAAATATTGGCAGTAATATTTTGGCGAGTACTTTAGAAGTACTGGACAGTACTGGATTACTGGTAGTAATTCATTACACAGAACTACTGGTGCTTAGTATTGAATTACTCACCGATATTTCGATTTCCGATATTTACCAGGCATAAAAAAAAATTAATTTTTTCGATATTTTATTACTATTTTATAACTAAATTTGTTTCTTAAGATGCAGCCTATAATTATAAATATTTTCTCGTATTTGAAAAACACACTTACCTTTTGGTGGGATTCAAACTTGGTACCTCTGGATCGTGAGCCAACTGCCTTACGTGGTAGACTACTTCTTAATTGATGTAAGTGTTATATATAGTCTACATGTGTCATAACCAGCGCAAATATATAATTTTTCAAAAATCATCTTAAGAAACAAATTCAGTTTAAAAAGAGTAACAAAATTTTAAATTGGATATTAGAATGATATCCGCAGTACTATTTCAAAACTTGTACACTTTTATCACGATGAATTAGTACAGACCTTCATATAAAATGTATTTGTGCCTTACTTTTATCTCTCTTCCTTAATATTATCAGGAATTACCCATTATAATGTTTCTATACAAATTGTAGTACTGGTCAGTGATTAATTTCACATGGAATTTTCCATGTTGTTAAATATTTAAGTATTAATTTGTGTATAAAGAATTCTTTTTGTACAAACTAGGTGATGTAACAAATACAGCAGTGTATTGCTATTTAATATTACCTAATATATTTGTAACATGTCTAATTGATATTAATAATTAAAAATTATCGATTTGCGAGCATATACTAAAACTAAACGTAAAATGAGAGCGCATTTTTATAAAAGATATGTTCACATTTGTATGTATATGAAATATAAATTATATATGTTATGTTAAATTTAATTGTATATATACATATATATATATATATATATATATATATATATATATATATATAATTTTATATTGTTAGATAGTACATTTGAATGTGCTTCTTTCGCATCTCATCTAGGGATTATGTATTAATAAGCTATATGTCGCGGGCAGCTATGTGTGTGTGCGTGGCACTATTCTATTATGTACGGTGTCGCGATCTGCCCAATTCCGGAGTAACTCCGATCACGTGTGTACAGGTATTGGGAAATATATCACTTTGTGTGGAGCAATCAGACGAGTCGCACGCGTTTTCTTTCTACTCCAATCCTATAATCCTCAACAATAATAATAACAGATTTACATATAGCCAAAAATGAAATAAATCTAAAATTATCTTGGTAATTAAGTATTAAATTCTGCTTTATTTTATATTTCTTTTACAAAATCTTACAAAAGCTCTAAATTAATTAAAAATTAGAAAATTAAATTCTTATATTTTATAATTAAATTATTCTGTATGGTTTGATTTATTTCTTACTAATAATAAAGATATCTAAAGATTGGAGAAGATAATAATATGAAAGAAATAATTAATATATGAAAAAGATAAATTTAATTAAGAGATACATTTAATTAAAAACAAATTATTAGGATCACGAAATTCTTATTCTTAACACGTTTCTAAAATTCTTCTATTAAAATAATAAAACTTACCGTAAAAATCAGTCAGCATTCAATGAAAATGTATACGTTAATTATACCGTGGAAAAAATAGCCTCAAATCACTTAATATTCGTAGTTCGTTTACCGTCTGAATTTACATTAGGAATTTCGTTACCGTAATTATGACGTCGACGATAATTGTAAACCTTATTCTCTCAAAAATAACGTCGGACGTTATCTGAATAGCGTTACGGTGAACGATGTGCAGTTTCGCTTTTCGACTGATAATGTGAATTTATACGGTGAACGTATCTATATAGATACGTTATCATATCTGAGAAAGACGATATTGCAAAAACTTCCTATTAGATGATAGCGTCAGATAGTACTAATAATAATTTCTGCGACGTCTCTGGTTTCCAGCAGTTCTACAATGTTCGACCGAACATAAGATAATTGCCGCGACAATGTAGGGATTAATACGACGGACTTAATAATCATTTATGCTCTTGATAAACAGAATAAAAAAAAATACAGGGCTACATTCAACGAACTGTCGCTCAATGTAGGTATAGTGAGCTCTCTATGTTTCTATTATAATGCAAAACCTCACGAAATTATTATCTTTGTCAGAGACGTGGTTTGACAACACTTAATATTCGATATATCTACACGTCAATGATCACAGAGCAAGCAGAAATAACAGAGAAATGGAATGAAGGGAAAGAACTGTCACCCTTCGCCGTTCGACTGATCACAATGTATCAGTAACAGACAGGGAGGAATAAAGGGAATAACAAATTTCTTGACATAGAATTAAGTATAATTATGGAATACTAAAGGGAAATTTACTCATTTTCACTTATGAAGAGAGCGGCACGCGAGACAGATATTATTGGAAGAGAGAACGCGAACAATTGAAGTTTTAATTCTTACACGCTACGTTTTACCACGACATTTCCGATATTTACAATACACGCGAGTACGCGGCACGAACGGAATGAATTTCAGAAATGCGAATCTTTTCAACAGTCGAGTGAACGTGCTCTCGGGGAATTTATTACCGGTAGCAGCTGATAATTCGCGATTTTCAGTGATCTGTCGCGCTCACAGCGTCGTCGTATGGTTAATAGAATTGGTTCATACGATTGCGTTTGTCTTCGGGCTTTTCCTAGCACCGGAAGGGAAGAGTCTGAAGGACGGCACCGTCTGCGCCGTGGTCATTTTGGAGGCGTCTTTTATGCTTACGCGTCTTTACTCGCGCAAAAAGCTGATGGAGGAATTCGTACGGAAGATGAACGGTAACTTGCAAAATGCGGATGAGATTATGACGGATATCGTAAAGTCGGTCATAAAACCCATAGTAAAGCCGTTCCTGATATACGGAGTGACCAGCGCGATATCCATCACGATATGGACCGTACAGCCGGTTGCATTGGTTTTCGAGAAGTCTACCTTTTTCTATGGAGATTACAATTTGCCAGCCGCTTTCAGCGTCGAGCCGTTCTCCAGCCGCGTTCTGATTCCCTCGACCATTTTTATGACAATTGGCAGCGTTTATCTGTTTCTTAAGAAATTCGGCGTGGATGTGTACATGATGCACTTGGTATTGATGTTAACGGCCCAGTATCGATACACGGCGGAAAAGCTCATGATACTGTTTCGGGATCTGCAAAACTATCACGCTGAATCTCAAAAGGAACCGTATCGTTCTAGGGAAGATCGATGGATGGAAAGAGAATTAAAAGAATTATGTCAGCACCAAAATACTGTTTTAAAGTAAGTCCATAATAATGTGATCAGCTGATCACTAAAGTAAATAAGCGTTGAATAATGGAGTGAAATGCGTTTGAATCGAGCTATTAGAATTTTTCTTTGGGCTTTTAATTAGATGACAACACTTTTGAGTCAGTGATGACGTAAGGAAAATAGAAGTCTTTAAATCTTCTTATTTCTTACAGACCTTCTTAATTTTACTGTTTAAGAAAATATTAAAGCTTTTATTGGCTGCGTGGCTTTTTTACAATATTTTATACACTCTGTCCTTTCTTACAGCATGTCGTTTATATTAAAAAAACTTCTGTCAGTAAACTTCAGCTTACTCTATATCAACAACGTGTTTCGATTCTGTTTTATAGGTATCTTACTAAGCTCAGTGAGTACTAATAACTGATATATATATATATATATATAACTGATTATAATTATAAACCATTATTCTCTAAAAAAATTTACCTTATAAACATAACTATTAATGTAGATTAATAATTTATCATACGTGCTTGCCCATCAAATGACTTGTTTTTAAAAATTAATGGATATTTAATGAGTATCAAAGTAAAATTTTTTAAAAATTACTTTTGCATAATATGTCATATGAATTAGATTTTTATTTAATTTAAAATTTAAATTGAAAACTTTTTAAAATACAAAAGTTAAAATGTGTGACCTTTGCTTTACATTTATTTTTTATTTGAAATATCGCTATAAGTGTTATATGCATCTTTAGGTACCATCAATGACTTTTGCAGAAGGAATTTCGGTCGTCTCATTTACTATTGGTTCGCTAACACAATTCTTTTTGTTGTGTTCTTCTATTCAAACATTATCAGACGCAGTAAGATTTATCACTTTACATTACGTAAATTACTTTTATTTTGTAAGCAATATTACTGATATTGAAGAAGATACTAATAATTTTTTTGAAATTTATGTGCGTCCTAATCACAGATTATACGGTTTTTAATCATTACAATTATGTTCAACTATAATTATGTAAAGAATAAAAATAATTATGAAGTATATGTATACGTCAGTGACAGGTATAAATATATGTAATTTATAACTACAATCTATGACATATATTCTATATTTTTGTGCTAATTATAGAGTACTGAAATAACGGATAAAGCATTTAATGAAGGCTGGTATCAATTTGGACCACCAATAAAACGTACATTTATATTACTGATAATGGCTAACAACCTGGAATGCAGAATTGCAGCAATTGGAAAGTTTAACCTGTCACTGCCTTCATTCATGACGGTAAAATTTATATCTCTATTTCTTACATACGTCTTGAAAGTATTTTAAGCCTCTTACATCGTTTTTTTTAATGGTGTTTTAGATTATAAATCAATCATATTCAATCGCTCTCCTGTTCTTAAGAGCGACATAAAAAGAACGGTTTTTTTTCACACATGTTTAAATTCGGTAGATATTAAAATAAAGGATGGTTACTTAAGACAAAAACAATTAAGACAAATATTGTTTTAAAAATACGTAGATGAATTTGTGTTTAGCATAACAATTTGAAGATTACAGTTATAATAATATAATGATGAGCAACAATGTATGGAAATCGTTATATTGCTAAAAAGTTTAATAATTGTTTCCTATCATTGCACTTTCTTACTTATTTCCCAAATAGAAAATAAAAAAAAAATAACTAAATATAAAGATTTAATTTGTTATATTTATAATATCTGTAACACTCACTTCAGTCACAAAAATATCAGCACATATAATTCAAGTATTAGATTGTATTGAAAAAAATAAATGTTTTTATATACTAATTTACGTCTAATTTTTCGGAAAAATTTGTGCACGACGAAAGAAACATACTTGTTACAGTAATATTGCCAACAATATTAATCCTTGTCATCTATTAATCATTCTTTTTCTATTAATTGATATTTTTATCAACGACTTACTTTATACTTATTGATCCGTAAATCGGCGAGCTTAAAAACATTTCGTACATTCGATGTTAATTTAAGTTATTAGATTAGTCATCGAAATATTCTTTTCGACGAATCTTGGGATATTGCTGCAAAACCTTCCGTATTTCTGGAATGAACAGAGTGCTATAAGATAATTGCTATCTCATATCGAGAAGTGAACTACGTTCATAGTCGCAGTTTCGTGATATCTAAATAAAGATCTTCTGTTATATTTAAAGATTATATATTGTTAGGATAATTATTTATAAACTCTTTTCTACTTTTCGGAAAAAAGATATAAAATATTTTTTAGTCAATATTTATATAGGCTTGTAATGCGATTTTGGTTATAATTAATCTGATGTATGTATCAATGACTGTGTAATGATCATAGGGCATATGTCAGTAATTTTGAAAGAATTGTCTATCACATTGTCTATCACATGCATATCATAATTATGCGAACTACAAAGAAATAAAAATTTAAGAAAAATAATAAATTATTTTAATTTAATAGTCGTCTGCAAGTATATAACTTTCAAATTGCAATAGATTCTTATACATTTTTCTGAACAAATGAAAACATATACGATGATGAAAACATCAAACAGAAGTAGATTTAAAGATATAGTCAGTAGGTAAATGCTTTTTGCACGGTTAATATTAAAAGAGTACTTAATTCAATACATCAATATTTACTTTAGTTAATCGATTAAACGTTTTAATCGTACAAGTCGACGATTTATGAGTATGTGTTCAAAACAAACATAATATAAAATAGAGAATTTTTATAAAACATGCGTTCCCCTATATATATATTAGTATTTACATAGAAATATAAATCACGTTAAAATTAATTGTATGACATGTATATATTATGCTGATTTATGTAGCTTTATCTAATAATAGCTAGATTTTCAGCCAAACGTGAAATGGCTCTAGATATCGTGGTGATTAAGTTTCAAATTCTGCTTTATTTACATTACCTTTTTACAAAATGTTTTAGTTTAGGTACATATAAAATATAAAAATATCCTTTCAGTTCATTGCTTCTCTAGTGTGATATGTTCTTTCTTTCTGATACTAAAGTCGTCCAAAACATTAATATTAATGTAAAAGAAATAAACTAAATTAAAATTAAATTATTAGGATCACAAAATTTTTATTTTTAAGACCGTTTCTGAGAAATTCTTTTATTAAAACATAAAACTTACCGTAAATATCGGTCAGAATTTAATGAAAATGTATTAAATGTACCGTGAATAAAGTGGCCTCCAACCACTTAATATTCGTAGTTCGTTCGTTGTCCTTATACATTGTAGATCACACTATATACGCCGATCAACGATAGTATCAGACGAGCACCGTATACTATCAAGTTCTGCGACGTTTCTCGGTTCCAGTGATCCTGCAACGTTTGACGGAACATAAGATAATTGTCGTGACAACGTAGGGATACATACGAGAAACTTTAATCATTTATGCTCCTGATAAACAGAATCAAAAGTACAGAGCTACATTCGACGAACTATCGCTCAGTGTATAGTGATATTTACAAGCTTCTCTATGTTTTTATTATAATAAGATGCAAAATTTTATAAAATCATTATCTTTGTCAGACACATAAAGCGACGATATTCAATATCCGACACAGTGATCTACACAGTGATGACAGAGCAAACATAAAAATGAAATGGAGGGAGAGACATGTCCTTCTTTGCCATATGACTGCTCATAATGTGATAATAACAGACAAGAAGACATAAAGAGAATACTAAAGTCTTTAATACATATAAAATTAAGTCTAATTTTGGTATACTACAGGAAAAGTCATTTCATTTACAAAGGAAGAAGCAAACAAATATGATTGCTTAAAATGTATTAGTAACAGTCAGGAAGAAATGAAATAAATGACAAATTTCTTAAGATAGAATTAAGTATAATTTATAGAATACCGAAGGAGAAAAGTCGGTCATTTTCATTCACAAAGGAATAAACAGCACGTGAAACAGATATCACTAGTAGTAAGAGAGCACAAACAATTGAAGTTTCAATTGTTACACAGTACGTTTACCAAGATATTTCCGAGTTACCATACACGAATATACGAAGAGACACGAAGAGAATGGATTTTAAAAATGCGAATTTTTTAAACAGTCAAGTGAACGTGCTCTCGGGGAATCTGTTACCAATAACCGACAATTCGCGGTTTTCAGTAATTAATCGTGTTTACAGCATCACCACATGGTTAATAGAATTGACCTACACGATCGCATTGATCTTCGGAATTATCCTGTCACCGTTGGAGAAAGGTCTGAAGGACGGCCTTCTCAGCGTCGTGGTAATCATGGAGATGTCTTTCATGCTTATGCGTCTTTATTCGCGCAAAATGCTGATGGTGGAGATGATTCAGAAGATGAACGTTATCTTGCGAAGCGCGGATGAGATTATGAAGGATATCGTAAAATCGGCAATAAAGCCTATAATATTGCCGTTCGTAATATACGGAATAACCAACGTGATATCTGTCGCGATATGGCACATGCAACCGATTATGCTGGTCTTTGAGAGGTCCACTTTCTTCTATGTAGATTATAATATGCCAGCCGCTTTCAGCACCGAGCCGTTCTCCAGCCGCGTTTTGATTCCCTCGACCATTATTATGTCGATCGGCGGCGTTTATCTGTTTATTAAGAAATTCGGCGTGGATGTGTACATGATGCATTTGGTACTGATGTTAACGGCGCAATACAGATACACGGCGGCAAAGCTTACGATGTTATTTCGGAATCTACAGAATAGCCACGACGAATCTCAAAAAAGGCATCGGTCTATGATAAATCGATGGACGGAAAAAGAACTAAGAAAATTGTGTCACCATCAGAATACTGTTTTAATGTAAGTTATAATAATGTGAATATTGCAATGGATATATTGAATAGTAGGGAGACATGCGTTTTAATTATCGAGGGGTAATGGATTTTTTCTTTGGCTTTTAATTACGTGACTACACTTTTGAGTCACTGATAACATCAAAAAAATAAAATTTTTCAAATTTTCTTATCTCTTAACTTCAAATATTCTTAACTTTAACGTTTAATAGAGTATTAAAAGTTTTTATTACTCTATGTGGCTACATTTTATAATATTTTATACACGTTATGCTTTCTTTCAGAATGTCATGTATATTAAAGAAACTTCTATCTGTCAACTTCAGCGTTCTCTATGTCAATAACGTGTTACGCTTCTGTTTTTTAGGTATCTTTCTGACCACAGTAAGTAATAATAACTAACGCTTTTACAACTATTATTAATTATTCTTAAAGATAAATTTATTGTAGTAACAACTCTATATATTAATACACATTAATTTAATATTTATTATTGCACAGTTTATCAACTATTTAACTTACTTTAAAACGTTGATGGATATTTAATGAGTGTAAAAGTAAATTTTTTTTTATTTATTTTTACATATGTTATATAAATTATATTGTTATTTAATTTGCAATTTAAATTAAATGATTTTTTTAATTATAAAAATTGAAATGTTACCTTTGTTTCTAAACATTTTCTTTATTTGAAATTTTATTGTAAGTGTACTTTTAGGTACCATCAATGTCTTTTGCAGAAGGAATTTCAGTCATCTTATTTGCTGTTGGTTCACTTACACAGTTCTTTTTGTTGTGTTCTTCTGTTCAAACATTATTAGATGCAGTAAGATTTATTTCATTACATAAGTGACTTTTATTTTATAACCAATATTATGGATATTGAAGAAGACATTGTTAATTTCTTAAATTTAATATGTACCATTTCAATCACAGACCTTACGGCCATATTTAATCATAAAATATATAAAAACATGATCCACCCGTAAAAGGAAAAGTCAAATTGTACAAATTCGTTTAGAACTATAATTATATAAATAATAAAAAGAATTATTGATTATTATTATTATTATTAATTACGTCTATGCGACAGGTGTGAATAAGAAATATGTAATTTAAAACTGCGATCTATTATATTCTATTTTTGTGCTAATTATAGAGTACCGAAATAACGGATAAAGCATTTGATGAGGGTTGGTATCAGTTAGAACCGTCAATGAAACGTATATTTATATTATTGATAATGGCTAACAACCTGGAATGCAGAATTGCAGCAATTGGAAAATTCAATTTATCTTTGCCTTCATTTATGACGGTAATATTTATCGTATCTTTCTATTTCTCATATGTGTCTTGAAATAGTTAGTATTATAAGCCTCTTATATCGTATTTTTTAATGGTGTTTTAGATCATAAACCAATCGTATTCAATCGCCCTCCTGTTCTTAAGAGCGACATAAAAAAAATTGTTTTTCTCACACATGTTTAAATTTGGTATAAGATATAAGATAAAGAATGGTTACTTGAGACAAAATAAATTAAGATACATTTTTTTAAAAACATGTAGATAAATTTTTGTTTTGCATAATAATTTGAAGATTATAGTTATAATAATATAATGAGTTACAATGTAGAGAAAGCGTTAAATATTGCTAAAAAATTTAATCCTTGTCTATCAGTCTCTTATTTCTTATTATTTCCCGAATAAAAAATAAAGGAATAACCAAATTTAATGATTTAATTTGTTATATTTATAATATCTCTACTCATTGTCTGTTCAATAGCAGCACTACTCATTGTCTGTGAAGATAATGTCAGCACATATAACGCAAGTTTGTGATTCTACAGAAAAAAATATATGTCCTTATATACCAATGTACCTACGTTTAATTTTTCCGGAAAATCGGTCAACGACGAAAGAAACTTACTTGTCACTGTAATTTTGTTATATTTATCTTCGTCTTCTATTAATCTATTTTTTTATTTATTAATCATTATTTTCTTAAATTCTTGTCAACGATTTACTTTACTTGTTGGTCCTTAAACGAGCTTAAATTTAGTACATTCGATGTTATTTAGTCATTAGATTAGTCGTCGGAATATCCTCTTCAACAACACGTATACTTGGAATAATACTGTAAAACCTTCCGTATTTCTGGAACGAACAGGGAGAAAGGTGCTATAAGATAACTGCTATTTTATACCGTGAGTGGAATTACATGGGGCTATGTATATATAGTCGTATTTTCATGGCATGGTAAATTAAGATCTCTTACTCGTATATTATTACGATATTTAGTTAAATTTATCTATAATATTTTTCTGAAAAACATATAAAATATTTTTTAATCATATACTTATATTACATACTTTAATTATAATCTTACGATAATCATGCAGTTGATTTGTACAACGCTATATGTATATTCCAACACTTTTTACACTTATTTTGCTCACCGCAAACAAAGCCATAGTTTACTGTCGACTGAGATGCTCGTCGATAACACTATGATTCCCTTGTGGTCTGCGACAGACATCGTTCCATAAGATAATTATCACTTTATACCACAGTGCACAGGGGCAATTGCAAGAAAATTAGCGATTATATTTGCTATGCGACAAACGTACCAAAAAAGTTCTTCATTGAATTTATCGTCGTTTAGTACGACATTCAATTATACGATACACTTGTACAATGATCACAGGATAAAAATAATTACAAAGAAATGAATGTATACTGTCACTGTTTGCCGTATGACTGTATACAATAATGTATTAATAAAAGCTGGAGAAATAAAGCATCAAAGGGAATAGCGAATTATTGAAAATAGCCGTGCGCTGATCAACAATTTTTGAAATACGAATAGGATAGATATCGTATACCTCTGTAAAGAAAGAAACATTTTCACAGTGACAGAACATAAAACAAGAGTTAATGTAATCTCGAGCAATCGAATATTATAATTTTGAGGCTAAATTTGTCAAAATAAGTTTTATTTATCGCTGAGCGAATGACATGAAGAAAATGGACTTCCAAAACGTAAACCCTCTAAATGTTCGATTAAATATAATCTCAGGCAATTTGTTACCGATGACTAGCGACGATTCGCCGTTTCCTGTAGCGTGGAGAATATACAACATTGTTATATGGCTAATTCAACTGATACAAACCAGCGCGACGATCTGCGGATTTGTGTCAGTGGCAAATCGTGAGACTCTGCAGGATGGTGGAACGATCAGCATCGTGGTGAGCATTGAAGTATTCATTTTGCTCACGCGTATGTACGTCCACAGAAATCTAGCGAGTCAATTAATCCAAAAGCTGAATAGCATTCTGGACTCTGAGGACGAGAATATGAAGAACATTGTGCGTTCAACCCTGAAACCATTAGAGATTCCGCTCGAATTTTACTGCATAGCTGGGACTGGATCTGTAATACTATGGTGCTGTACACCACTCGCGCTGATCTTTAAGAAGAAATATTTCCTCTACGAAGATTTTGGACTGATGGCAGCCTTCTCGAAGCAGCCGTTCTCGACAAGAGTTTTTGTGCTGGGCAACCTTATTGAAACCGTTGCTAGCGCTTACATGTTTCTAAAGAAAGTTTCCATGGATGTCTATATCATAAATCTCGTATTACTGTTGACAGCGCAGTATCGCTACATCGCGGTGGAGCTCGCAAAAATACTTCGCAATGATGCTTCAAAAAATGAGAACTATGAATCCCAAAAGGAATATTATTCTATAAATTTATTGGCGGAGAAAAAGATGAAGGTGTTATGTCGACATCATAATACTATAATTCTGTAAGTAATTAAGCGTTCGCTAACTTATAATTAATGTTATTTATTTGCTAACTGATTTATTTGCTAAATATTCTGAATCATTACGTACTTCTAAATTTATTAGGTAATACGAAATTAATCCTTTTTTTAGTTTTAAATCAATTACTCAATATCTAACAGATAAACATTGGTTTTTTTTTAGCATGACGTTGATGTTAAAGAAATTTTTATCCTGGAATATGAGTTTGATATACTTAAATAATATTTTCCTTTTCTGTTTTGTCGATTTCCTCTTTATAAATGCAGTAAGTAAAAACTGGCACATAACATCTAATTATCCTAAAAATACTTTCTAGACAACCGAAAACAAGGAATTAATTTAATTGAATTATTATGTATTTCTCTTAATTATGATATGTTATAAGTATGGGTCGCATTTAGGTGGTATCGGGGGCTTTCCTCGAAGGATCTATACTCATTGTATATATGTGTGGTCAATTAATACAGCTTTATATTCTGTGCTTCTGCGTTCATCAATTATTAGACGCGGTAAATTTTATTGCAATATAATTTTATCCTTTCTCCCTTCCAGTTAATCAAACAATTAAAACAATTTTTAATTGGAGTGTAAAGAAAATTTGTATCTTTAAAATTAAATAACTATACAAAAAATAATCGATTTTTAATTCTAAGAGAAACTGAACACAAAATACTATCGGCAATAAATATTACGTGTAAGCATATAATATGCGTGTTGTTAGTAATTACTTTTAATCTTTTTTTAAATATTATCATTTTCTGTAAAATTTAGAGTAAAGAAGTGACAGATGGAGCATTCCATGAAAAATGGTATCAATTTGGGCCATCGCTAAAACATATATTCAGGATGATTATAATAGCCAATAATTTAAACAGTAAACTTTCGATTTCTGAAAAGTTTAGTCTGTCTCTCCCTTCATTTTTATCGGTAAGATTACTAATATCACTATTCAATATTATTATCTGTATTAAATGTATGTCATAATATTGATATTACAAATTTTTTTTTACAAATTTTGAGCAATTATTCAGATACTCTGAGCTTTAGATACCAATTTAAGCATACATTTAAATAAATTTTTTTAATTCCCAAATGTTGTTTTAGATTTTAAATCAATCATATTCGATTGCTCTTTTGCTTTTCAAAGTAAAATAAAAAATGACGAGAATATTTATTCTGTCTTGAACGTTGCATCTGTCTTTATGCATTTTTATTTGATAATAAATTTAATTATACGAGCAATCAGTATTGTAAAAATTGGTGCTGCTTGTTTCAAGACAGGCCTTACGAATTAAGAATTAAAAATAAATATTACTAATAAATAGAATAATAAGTGTTTATATATATGTATATATATATTATTTAAATGGCACTAACAAAAAATACAAAATTTCCATTGTTAGCGTGTAATATGCATGTTGAAAGTTTATATAATTTTTTTTCGGCTTTTCAATAGAACTGAACTATATTATATTTTATGTATTTGTACCTTTATTTTACTTATTGTAGTATTATTAATAAAGTGCAATAGAATTTTCTATTAATGATAGAAAAACTCGAATCACTTTTAGCACAATATATAAAAATGTAGCTGTTGGTTTCATAGAATACTATTAGCACATCCTAATTAGCTTGCTGTAAACCACAGTTTTTTATCTATTTTTAAAAATGCGTTAAATATAGCATTAGCACTGCAACCGCTTCGGTATTCGCAGCTCTGCGACATACGTTGTACGCAAGTAATACATAGTACCATAAGGTAATCATTACTTTTCAACGTACATGTATAGCTGCCGGAAAACGGTGATCCTACCTAATTTTGTAATAAATGAAATAAGAAATAGTCCGACATTTTTAACATCTTTCTTAGTAGCACAACTTATCAAAACTCCAATATTTCTTTTCCATAAGACATAGAATTGCTCTGAACAGTTATCCAGAGATACACATTGTTGACAATATCCAAGTTTTAATATGCCTACACAATGATCACAAAAGAAAGATTAATAATTACATACTGAAGGGACAGTATATCACCACTTCATGGCATATACAACATATATTAATAAAACTGGATAATAGAACGGTTTTATGGAAATAGTAAAGTTCTAAAATGCTATGCTAGTAAAAAACTCATTTCTATCCGTAGAGGAAAGATACCGAAAGGTAAGACAAGAATTAGAGATTCAAGCAATCGATTTTTGCAGATGATCTTTTTGTTACATCCTGTATATATAACGTACTGTACTTAATATTAATTGCATTAATTTTTATTATCAATATAATTTAATAATAAAATCTAGAATTTAATAATTTAATATTGACTGTAACAATAAGACCACGTTGTGCACACACCGCAAACTGTCCACCATAACGTTTGATAACTGGCGATAAGCGCGAAGACGCGCGAGAACACTCCGCGACCCGCGACCGCAAACGTTGCCGTGACAAGGCTACCACGCGCCAGTACTTTCTCGTAATCACGTAAAAATTGTCACGCGTTAGTATATAAGGTGCGTATTATATTTACATTAGCTCTAACACATGAGTATTAACTTGACATTTAATGAACAATGCCCCAGAATCCTTAATCCTTATATATTATATTAATTGGAATATTGTAAGGATCCCGAGGCATTATTTATCAGATGTCAAGCTAATACTCACGTATTAAAGCTAAGATAAATATAATACGCATCTTATAGTAGTCCGCCTCTTATCATCGCCTCAGATCATACATCGATTATATTCGATTCTGTTCTTAAAAGTGAAATAACCAATAATCACATTGCTTACGTTTCAAATTTGACAATTACAAGAACAAATGATGATAAAAGACAAAGAAAATTACGATTATTTAAAAACAAAGCATGAACAAATCTAATCTGGATAATATTTCAAAATATGGTCACGAAGTATATTTAGACGCATTTTGAAATTGATAACGTTACTAACAATAAGTTTTGCCTGTTTTTTTTTAATTGCCTTTCTCTTTCTTTTACTTTTAAAATTAAAAAAAAATTAAATTAATTACAGGTAAATTGTATAAATTTATAAATAGGTTTATAAAATTATAATTAGTAATAAAGTATAGATAGTAATAAAATTCAATGCTTGTAATATTTATACATTAAATTCATGAAAAAAAATTAGTATTTACATATTTATAATTAGGATCGACAATTAAAATAAAATGTGTATATTAAAGCCCGTTACTAAGAGAACAATTAATATCTAAATATTGATAATAATGTATAATATCTACGTCTGAGATTACAGTTTACATCTTTTCACAAAATCTGTTACAAAAATATATTAAAAGTGCAATAATTTGAATTTTATTTTAAACTCTTCTTGAATAGATAAAATCTAAATTTATCGAATAATTTATTTAAAATATAAAAATTTCTTGTGTAGTAACACACATTAAACAACGCAAAGAATTAAAAGTAATCAATTTAAAACAAATTATTGGGTAAAGCTTTCTATATAGCTAATTTGTCTAAAATATTTGTTCTAAAAAACTCACTTTAATTGTTGTTTCATTCGTAAACGAGCATATGTTTCACTTTATAAAATAGATATTGGCACGTTCAATGTCTATGTAACTTATCGCAGATCAATCCTCAACTGTTGTCCGAAGAAGCTCGCACTAAACAACATCAGATATTTAGTTTCTTCTGCTTCTTCCTTTGCGATGGAGTATCTCCACAATGAAGTGCCTCCTAGAGTATCATAAGATAATCGCTGCTTTACAGTCCCAGGATAATTACAAAGTATAGCTCGGAGTCACGTCCATCCCCTGCATAAATAAAACGAAGAGATCGTGACATATCTCAAATTTGTCGAGATGATTATAAACTTCTCCATTTCTTTACAATAAGCTGTGAAAGCTTCCTGGTGATGATAGTAAATTTGCCATATTTCCATATTGTCATCATAGAATAAACGCTTATAACTGCGGCGAAAGAGAAATGATGTTCCCCTCAATGACAATGCATATTATAATATAAACTACAAAGAAATAGAAATTCAATAAAATATCCAAAGATGACGATCGGTTGCGACCAACTTTCAAATAGCGATAGAAAGTCCCGTACATGCTTCTGAAGGAAAGAATAGAGTGTGCGCGATAATGAAAATGTCAAACGGAGGTAAATACAAATATATATCTGGATACATCTAGCACACATGTTTAAAAATAGCTACATTATAAGGATTAAAAGGATCAGCGCTAATTGCAGCTGCAATTAATTAAATTATCTTTTAACTTAGGAAAGAAATCAACTTAAAAGAGGACATTATATATTTTTTTAATAGAGAAAACAAAGAAATATTAAAAACAACCTTTGCAAGCTATACTTTGTACAGTATTTTCCATTTGTCACGAAAGAGCATTTCCACCAAGAACATGGACTTTCAAAACGTAAATCCTCTAAACGTTCGATTAAACAGGTTCTCAGGCAACTTGTTGCCGATGACCAGCAACGATTCTTTATTCCCTGTAGCGTGGAGAATATATAGCGCCGTCATATGGCTGATCGAAGCGATTCAAACTAGCGCGGTGATTCCCGGAATCTTGTTCGTGCCGAAGGACAAGGCTTTGCAGGATGCGACGGTTGGCATAGTGGTCACCATAGAAGTGTTTTTCTTATTATGGCAAATGCATGTGCACAGAGATCTCGTGATTCAACTGATTCAAAAGCTAAATGAAATTCTGCGCGTTGAGAACAAGACAATGAAGATAATTGTCAGGTCGACCTTAAAACCGGTGGAGATTCCGCTGAAATTTTATTGCATAGCTGGGACGGGATCCATAATAGTGTGGTGCTGCATATCTTTCGCGGTGATCTTCAAGAAGAAATATTTTCTCTATGAGGATTATAGGCTACCGATAGTTCTTTCGAAGCAACCATTCCCGTTGGAAATTTTTCTACTGGGAAACTGTATCGCGTCTATTGCCAGCGTGTATATGTTTATAAAGAAAGTTGCCTTGGATGTCTACATGATAAATCTCGTGTTACTGGTAACAGCGCAATACCGCTACATCGCGGTGGAGCTTGCAACAATATTTCGGGAAAATATTCCACAGAATCAGCGTAATGAATCCAAAGAGGAATATCCCACGATAGATTCATTGACGATCCTGAAGATGAAAGCGTTATGTCGACATCACACCGTTGTGGTCCAGTAAGCAATTTATACCATTCCCGATGCTTGCCTCTTACAGAAATTTAATATTGTAAGTGATTATTTGGCTAGTGATTAATTACAATATTTACTTATTTTGAGTATTAAAAAGCATTAAAAACTGCTTTTAATACTCAAAATAAGTAATTAATCACTAGCCATAAATAATCACTAGTATTAAATTTCTGTAAGTCGTTTATTTAATGTCGCATTACGATGCGGTTTTTTTTCAGGACGACGTTAATGTTAAAGAAACTACTGTCTTTGAATATGAGTCTAATGTATTTGACAAATGTTTTTATTTTTTGCTTTCTCGATATTATGCTGATAAGCACGGTGAGTGATATTTGATGACAATAATAATACTAAAAATACTTTTCAGACGATTGAAGATAGATGTTTATGATAATATAACAATGTATGTCAAACCTATATAGATATTATCGATGGCTCCCGTAGAAGGAATTATGATCGCCATGTATATATGCGGCGGCCTAGTACAGCTTTATATTTTATGCTCGTGCGTTAATCAATTACTAGATGCGGTAAGCTTTGTTAAAATGTATCGTCACCATCCTTCTTCCAGTATGTCTTCATTATTCTGTAACAAGTTTGAAAAAGTCTTAAATTACCGTACGTTTGATTTCTTATAAAATCAAAGCTTAATGTCTAGTATTGAAATAATTATTATGTGAAAAAAAGTAGCTATTTTTCAAATTTTTAATTCTCCCTTTTGTATTAAGAAGGATTCTGAAAACAGAATAATCAATAATCTATATATATATAAAATAGAATAAAATTGCAAGTTGCCTGTTTGCAATTAATTACGGTCTCTTAAAGCTTAAAACTTTTGACAATACATAATCCACATCGGAATCTAAAGATGATATTTATAATATTATACATAATATAAAAAAATATTTGAAGATTTAGAATACGTATCCATAAATATTTACATACATATATCCACAAAAATTCACTACATATATATAATAAACAAAATTATATTTTGAAATCTGACGCGAATTATAAATCATATAAAGTCGGCTATATGTTTTATGATTTTATGTAACATTTAGAGTGTAGAGATAACAGACAAAGCATTCCATGAGAAGTGGTATCAGTTTGGACCATCATTAAAACATATGTTTAGGATGATGATAATAACTAACAATTTAGGGTGTAAACTTTCAATTTCTGAAAGGTTTAATCTGTCTCTGCCTTCATTCATGACGGTAAGACTTAATGTAGTCCTTATATTGAGCACATATAATAATATCTATACCTATCTTGTAAATTATTTTCGCAATCTTTTAAAATTTATACACACATTACAATTCCAATATTAATATTATTGTGGCGCTTACCTATTTCCAAATTGTCTATTCTCTCTTATAGATTTTGAATCAATCGTACTCGTTCGCTCTTCTATTTTTAAGAATGAAATAAAATGTACGAGGTACGTTTCTTGTTTGTCTTAAATAATCTAACTACATTTTCTCAATTTTTAATAAAATTTTATAAACGCTTATTTATATTTTGTAAATTAACTATTTATTTGCGTTGCTAAAATACGACGACGATTTGATTCGATTATCGTCATGTAATCTTTGATATACTTATATAAGCATCTCATTTAAGTCTGACGATTTGTCGGCGCGCAGTTACTATTGTTGGAATAATATTTAGTTTATATATAATACAGGTTAAATATTACCACATGCCTCAGTCGTCGAATTGGTACGACATCCATCACGGAATGAGGGAGGTTCCAGGTTCGTACCCTAGCTGAGGTAATATTTTTCGCAATAAATTGAATTATTTAAATGAGAAGCTTATAATCGAACCAAATCGTGGTCGTATTGTTTCGGCGATTATAATGGCCAGTAGAGTCGATTCCCAGCGAGAAATGATCCATCGAATCGACGTCTATCTAATCAGACGTTTATAGATTCAATGGGTTATTTTTCGCTAGGTTAATATTTCCATTGTTATTTCTTGTTTCAGTTCCAAAGAACAGCAGAATTTAATTAAGAGTATATTATTATATTAATATATAAATTTATATTATATATATAATACTTAAGTATATAGAGTATTGAGAAAAAAAATAAAAATTTAAATTAGCAACAAATAACTTTATTACATATTTATTACTATTTATATTCGATTAAATTACATTATCCGTTTTATAAATTTGATCATTTATTATCAATCTGTAATCTATCATTAACACGCGACAGATATTATAACACTATCGCAAAAGAAAAAATTATTTTTATAATAATATTGTGATACATAAACATGCTGCAGTTAATAGTGTAGAACATTATTAACATATTCGATACTAATTTAACTCAGAAAATTATTTCGTCGTTTCCCGATGAAGTACGCGTTAAACAGCATTAGGTACTGCGATCTCTTCGCAACTTGCAATCCTGCAGTACAGTCGTACGCGCAATAAAGAGAGTACTATAAGATAATCATCGCTGTGTAAAACACATACAAAAAGCTATTAATTACCACTTACAAGAAAGCCATATACATATATCTCTATGATAAAGATTGTAATAAAAATTCTAGTCCTGTACATTGAGGGTCTTTATTTCTTGAGAGACATCACGACATTTATTTATAAACGTCATTTCTTCATAGCAGAGGCTGAAAGTTGACTTAGCCAAATCGTTATTTATTCAGAAACTGCTCCATTATCGACAACATTGAAGCACCGATATACACTAATCATAGAACGAAACATTGTTAGTCATAATGAAAAGGACAGAGTACCATTGCTTGTCATATGACGACGTCTATTATTTTAATACAAACTCAGGTATCGAACAGAAATTCAAAAGGAATAATGAAACGACGAAAATCGACGATAATTTCGCGAGTTATTTCTGAATTCCGATAGAAATGTCGTGCGCATAATTTTCATGAAAGGCAGGAGACATGCGCGCGACATAGAGAGACACACGTGAAACAAAGTGAATATTAAGACACGGAGGGTATCACACAATTCCAACTGACGACGTCGCGAGCATGGATTTCCAAAACGTGAATCCCCTAAATGTTCGGTTGAACGTGATCTCGGGCAACCTGTTACCGATGATCAACCGCGAGACGTCCTTTTCATTCTTCTGGAAGATATACAGCGTCTTCGTGTGGCTGTTCCAATTCGTTATAGCGATCGTTATGGTGCCCGGGTGCATGTACGTGCCGATAGAGAAGGCTCTGAAAGACGGCATGATCTGCTTCGTAGTCTTTATAGAAATGTTCTTCATGATCGTGCGAATTCACGCCCGTAAGGACCTGGTGTACCAATTAATTCAGAAGCTGAACGAGATTCTGCGCACCGCCGACGAAACTATGAAGAACGTCGTGACGGCGACTTTGGAGCCGGTGAGGACCCCGCTCAACTTCTACTGGTCCGCCGGCGTGGCGTCGATAGTAGCGTGGAGCTCGATACCGTTCGTATTGGTATTCGAGAAAAATCTGTTTCGTTACGAGGATTACAGAATACCCGCTGCTTTCTCCAAACAGCCATTCTCGCTCAGAATCTTTATCCTAGGAAACCTGTTCCTGCTGATCAGCGCGATATATATGTTTTTAAAGAAAGTCGGCGTGGATGTGTACATGGTGCATTTGGTTCTGATGATAACCGCGCAGTATAGATACATCGCGCTAAAAATTGCGGTGATATTTCAAGAAGAAGATGAAGGTGATGAATCTCCAAAGAAACATTCTCCTGGAATAAATCGAAGAAAAGAAAAGGAAATAAGAGCACTGTGTCGACATCACAATGATGTGGTACAGTAAGTATTTCAGAATTTAGTCAGTACGATATAACTGTCTATCAATTTTTGTACTTAGAATATAAATAACATGATTAATTAACATACGGCAAATTAGTACCTGTTAAGTTATTTGCTTGAATAATATTTCCCTTTGTATGAAACTTATATTTAAATCTATGTGATTTTCAGTATCGTGATTTTGTCTTACGAATACGAGTATATTATGCTTTCTTTTTCAGTATAACTTCATTGCTAAAAGAACTGCTGTCTTTAAACTTTAGTTTAATATATGTAAACAGCGTCTTTAGATTCTGCTTTATTGGTATCATGCTAAGCAGCGTGAGTAATAAGAATTTTTTATTATTAATTGCTCTTCCTTCCCCTTTCTCTCTTTTTATAGAAATATCGGATAAAAAGATATGTAAATAACTATTGAATTATAGCAGAGATTATTATTAATTGTGATACATTAACTAATATATCTTTTTAAAATTTAAGATAACATCAGCAACGTTTTGGGAAGCGATCTCGATTGTCATGTACGCGTCAGGTGCAGTAGTGCAACTTTATATTTTGTGCTCCTGTGTGCAGCAATTATTAGACGCGGTAATTTTTTTGTAATTTATCGTTTATATTATTTTGTTTTTAACTCATAACTGTTATAAAATCGATTGATTTATTACGAAAAATTTACTTTTTATAATATATAAACATAAACTGCTCTCTCCTTTCACTTTAGTGACGCATAACAATAACATAAAGTATTGATTTAAAAAAACTAGATACACATTATAGTTTTGTGAATTACGAACTGTGTCTGATACGTAATAATAATAATATAATTATATTATTTTTTGTTGTATGTTGCTTTATTATGAGAATGTAGAGTACGGAAATGACAGATAAGGCGTTTCACGAAAACTGGAATCTGCTTCACCCATCGATAAAACGTACATTTATCTTGATAATCATGGCTAACAATTTAGAATGCAGAATTGCGACATTTGAAAAGTTTAATCTCTCTTTACCTTCATTTATGATGGTAAGATTTTGTACATTTCTTATTTTCTTATACACAGTAATACTGTCATATTTTTAAATAATCTAACATTATCTAAATTTTTTTTCAGATTTTAAATCAATCGTATTCAATTGCCCTTCTGTTTTTAAAAATGAAATAAAAAAATGACGAAGAAGACGTCTTGCCTATATATAGTAGTTATAATTGTTACTTCCAATCTAATAACAAAAATAAATCATTTTATGAGAGCAACTTATTTACGTTTGGTAAAGTTAACGTGTTTTAGTGAAAAAAGTACCTAAAATGATGAAACAAAAATGCCAGTAATTGTATTACAATTTGTAATTGATTCCTATACAATATACAACGATAATAGCACCTAAAATAATAAAGTAGCGACAATTCATGACAAAATACCTGAAATTAATTACAGCTTAAATGTACCTCTACGTAATCAATGTTATTGATGCTACATGTTGAGAGAAATAAATCAATAACTAATACAGACAGAATGTTAATATCAATACTATACCTACTAGATATTACAAATTTTACTAAAATTATTTGTTTTGTTGTTAAAAATCGACACCGAAAAAATAATGATGACTTCGCCCCGCCGGTCTTCCCTATGTTTAATTTAATTTGTAATTTTTACTAATAATTTTTTTTATTTGTAGTAATATCAATTTTTAATTGAAAAACAAATAAGAGACACAATAGTGACTCACGCCTAGGGATACACGCTGGAAGGGACGTGCGACATGTAATAGAGGAGCCAAAGTGGTAATGTATGCGATTCTCGAGGCATTAGCTATAGCTAAAGCTCGGGAGAGAAAGAGGCAGCCGATTATTGTATGTTGCGCACTTCTACTGCTCCAACGCCGAGCGTACACGTACGTACATGGCTCCTTCCTTGTGTGCTCTACACCCACACTGTAGCAGCCTCGATCATATCAGCCAATATCAGCTGTCAATCAGAGCGAGAAGGAGGGAACGATATATTTTCTTTCGTTCACTCGGCGCGCCACGTGCCGCAGTCGCAGTGTTGCCGGACACATCGGTAGCATGCGATAGCATGTGGATCGTCGAGAGGTTACGAGTGTTATGACTTATGACAGTTATGACTGAATGTCTCTTGTGCTTCATTGTGCGTCACTGACGCACGTATACACGTAAAAAGTGTTAAGCTAAGACTCCAATAGACGCGTTGAGCTGCGGCAACGTTGTGCGGCATCAGAGTGCATGGATCAATCAGAAGGCTACCGCAAGTCGCCTGCGTCAAAATCAAAATTTGTTGATTTTGCTGCAGCGGCAAGATGTATAATAGTTGATAAACTTTTCATGACATTTGGCACGGATATTGCCGAATACTGTCGAACGCGTTTTGACTATCCATTTTCTTCGATTGATTTCTAATCTTGTGAGCCTTTATTATTATATATTTATACGCGGGCTTAAACATGCATTTCTTCAAGTTTGTTATTACTAACCGGTTATTGCGATAAATATTACCACATGCCTCGGTAGTCGAATTGGTACGACGCACTTCACGGAATGAGGGAGGTTCCAGGTTCAAATCCTGGCTGAGGTAATATTGTTCGCAATAAATTCTTTACAGTTTTTTAAATAATTAAATCGCGTCGATTTAATTCCGGGGAAGGAAGGGTATTAATGTTCCAAAGATAGCTGTGTTTCAAGTCCGACAAATAATCGGCGCGCAGTCTATTAAGTTGGAATATATGTATATGTAAATTATTGTACATTGTTTTACGTTACTTCTTTACATAAAAATAGAATACACGAACACCAACATCTTGTTACGGCTCAACGCTCCATTTTCTTCGATTGATTTCTAATCTTGTAAGCCTTTATTATGATAATTATTTAGTTTTTAGTTCCGCTTAGATTCTTAGATGATGGCGCTATCCCGTCGGAGTTCGGCCGTTCACTTCAGCATTCCCTTGTGTAGAACATTATTAACATATTCGATACCAATTTAACTCAGAAAATTATTTCGTCGTTTCCCGATGAAGTACGCGTTAAACAGCATTAGGTACTGCGATCTCTTCGCAACTTGCAATCCTGCGGTAGAGTCGTACGCGCAATTAAGAAAGTACTATAAGATAATCATTGCTGTGTAGAAAACGGACAAAAGGCTACTAATTATCACTTACAAGAAACCCATATATATAGATGTCCCTGTGATAGATGTAATAAAGATTGTAGTCCTGTACATTGAGTGTCTTTATTTCTTGAGAGACATCGCAGCATTTATTTATAAACTTCATTTCTTCACATATAGCAGAGGCTGAAAGATAACTTCGCCAAATCGTTATTTATTCAGAAACTGCTCCCTTATATCGAGACAACGCATTGAAGTACCGACATATACTAACCATAGAACGAAAAGGACAGAGTACCATTGCTTGTCATATGACGACGTCTATTATTTTAATTAATACAAACCCAGGTATCGAATAGAAATTCAAAAGGAATAATAAAACGAAAATCGACGATGTTCCGCGAGTTATTTCTGAATTCCGATAGAAAAGCCGCGCGCATAATTTTCATAAAAGGAAGGAGACATGCGCGCGACATAGGCTGCGGCCCATTTGACGCTACAAATGCTTCGAAGCGTTCTTCTTCTCCTTCTTTCTTCATTGAAAGAAAAGAGAAGAGGAATGCTTCGAAGCATTTGTAGCGTCAAGTGGACCGCAGCCATAGAGAGACACACGTGAAACAAAGTGAATATAAAGCCCCTTGCACGTCAGGCAACAGGCAATAGGAACAGGAAACAACCAAAAAATCGTTAATTACAATCTAAAAAACTTGAATGCTATGATTGGTTGGCAAGAGGCAATAGACACAGAATTTCCAACGTGACGGAAACTCTGTGTCTATTGTCTGTGTCACACTTTATTCTGCATTTATACATAATGATTTTTGATTTCTCTTCTCTGTTCCTGTTGCCTGGCATTGTGCAAAGGGGTTAAGACACGGAGGATATCACACAATTCCAATTGACAACGCTGCGAGCATGGATTTCCAAAACGTGAATCCCCTAAATGTTCGGCTGAACATGGTCTCGGGCAACCTGCTACCGATGATCAACCGCGAGACGTCCTTTTCATTCTTCTGGAAGATATACAGCGTCTTCGTGTGGCTGAGCCAGATCTTTATACCGATCGTGATGGTGCCCGGGTGCATCTACGTGCCGATAGAGAAGGTTTTGACAGACGGCATGATCTGCTTCGTAGTCTTTACAGAAATGTCCTTTATGATCGTGCGAATTCACGCCCGTAAGGACCTGGTGTGCCCATTAATTCAAAAGCTGAACGAGATTCTGCGCACCGCCGACGAAACTATGAAGAACGTCGTGACGACGACTTTGAAGCCAGTGAGGACCCCGCTCAACTTCTACTGGTCCGCCGGCGTGGCGTCGATAGTAGCGTGGAGCTCGCTACCGTTCGTATTGGTATTCGAGAAGAATCTGTTTCGTTACGAGGATTACAGAATACCCGCTGCTTTCTCCAAACAGCCATTCTCGCTCAAAATCTTTATCCTAGGAAACTTATTCCTGCTGATCAGCGCGATATATACGTTTTTAAAGAAAGTCGGGGTGGATGTGTACATGGTGCATTTGGTTCTGATGATAACCGCGCAATATAGATATATCGCGCTGAAAATCGCGGTGATATTTCAAGAAGAAGATGAAGGTGATGAATCTCTAAAGAAACATTCTCCTGGAATAAATCGAAGAAAAGAAGAGGAAATAAGAGCACTGTGTCGACATCACAATGATGTGGTACAGTAAGTATTTCAGAATTTAGTCAGTACGATATAACTGTCTATCAATTTTTGTACTTAGAATATAAATAACATGATTAATTAACATACGGCAAATTAGTACCTATGAAGTTATTTGCTTGAATAATATTTCCCTCTGTATGAAACTTATATTTAAATCTATGTGATTTTCAGTACGTGATTTTGTCTTACGAATACGAGTATATTATGCTTTTTTTCAGCATAACTTCATTGCTAAAAGAACTGCTGTCTTTAAACTTTAGTTTAATATACGTAAACAGCGTCTTTAGATTCTGCTTTATTGGTATCATGCTGAGCAGCGTGAGTAATAAGAATTTCTTATTATTAATTGCTCTTCCTTCCCCTCTTATAGAAATATCGGATAAAAAGATATGTAAATAACTATTGAATTATAGCAGGAATTATTATTAATTGTGATATAATAACTAATATATTTTTTTATAATTTAAGATAACATCAGCAACGTTTGGGGAAGCGATCTCGATTGTCATGTACGCGTCAGGTGCAGTAGTGCAACTTTATATTTTGTGCTCCTGTGTGCAGCAATTATTAGACGCGGTAATTTTTTTGTAATTTATCGTTTATAATATTTTGTTTTTAACTTATAACTGTTATAAAATCGATTGATTTATTACGAAATTTATTTTTTATAATAGTATATAAACATAAATTGCTCCTTTCGCTTTAATGACGCATAACAATAATATAAAGTATTGATTTAATAAAACTAGACACACATTATAGTTTTGTGAATTACAAAATGTGTCTGATACGTAATAATAATATAATTATATTATTTTTTGTTGTATATTGCTTCATTATGAGAATGTAGAGTACGGAAATGACAGATAAGGCGTTTCACGAAAACTGGAATCTGCTTCACCCATCGATAAAACGTACATTTATCTTGATAATCATGGCTAACAATTTAGAATGCAGAATTGCGACATTTGAAAAGTTTAATCTCTCCTTACCTTCATTTATGATGGTAAGATTTTGTACATTTCCTATTTCCTTATGCGCAGTAATACTGTCATATTTTTAAAAAATCTAACATTCTCCAAATTTTCTTTCAGATTTTAAATCAATCTTACTCAATCGCCCTTCTGTTTTTAAAAATGAAATAAAAAAAATGACGAAGAAGACGTCTTGCCTATAGTAGTTAAAATTGTTACTTCCAATCTAATAACGAAAATAAATCATTTTATGAGAGCAACTTATTTACGTTTGGTAAAGTTAACGTGTTTTAGTGAAAAAAGTACTTAAAATGATTAAACAAAAATACCAGTAATTGTATTACAATTTGTAATTGATTCCTATACAATATACATAACGATAATAGCACCTAAAATAATAAAGTAGCGACAATTAATGACAAAATACCTGAAATTGATTACAGCTTAAATGTACCTTTACGTAATCAATGTACATGTTGAGAGAAAAAAATCAATATCTAATACAGATAGAATGTTAATATCAATACTATACCTACTACATATTACACAATATTATATAATATATACCTACTATTTATGTATATACCTACTAGATTGTTTACATATATAAACACAAATCATATAACTGCTTTCTTCAATTTTTTAATATATTGTCTAGGTATTGTAGCAATCATTAGATTTTTAAATATTTAACAATAAAGTAGAAAAAATAATAAAAAATATATTTGACAAATAAGGTGATTATAATATGTAAAAATATAGTATAATAATATTCTCACTTTAAATCAACAAAAATTTACACATTACTAATTGCTGTTATAAGTTAATTACTGTTATAGTTCTTAAAATTTTTAAAGAAAAAATAACAATTGTAGGCAAACATTCATGGTAACGTGCAAATGCCTAAAATGTAATACAATTTATATTCTAATTTGACTACAAATCTAAAACAAACAAGTAATTTTAAATTTGTAACAATAAATTTTATTAAAAATATTTTTTAATTAGAGAGAAGTGCCACGTTCGATCAGATTGGATCTTGGAAGCTTTAATAATATTCTTATGTAAATTTTGTATACTTTTTCCAAATAATTTTTTAATAACATGTATCTAAATTACTCAAGTATAATATAATTTTTACATACCAAAACTGATTTGATGTGTAGTACAGCAAGACAATGCATTATAATAAAAAAATCAATTTACTGTTTAGACTGTGAACATCCATAAAAAATTGCAGGGCAAAATATCTTATAAAATAAAATTAATATTTCTACTTCAAATTAGTATATCAGATATATCACAATTTTTCATCGATGATATACGAGTAAAATACTGTCAAATACTGTGACTTTCCTGGACATTGCAGTGCAGCAATGATCAATAACGAGTAATAAGATAATGACTACTGCATGGCCTAGCGCTAATTACAAGGAATTTCACGGTTGCTTTCAGCTCTATATTTAAATGAAAGAAACTGCTTTCGGATATCGTATCAAACATTTGTAAACTATTTTATTATCTATGATAGTAGTACAAGAAGTCTCTTTTTGAATCAATATGTAGTAGTAGTAGTAGTAGTAGCAGCATCATCAAGTAATTAGCGAAATTATAGATAATAATTACTTTAGAATATTCTTGGAGACATTCTTGCGGTGAAAAATTGTATTTTACCATCGGATGACACCACGATATATTCATGAAAGACAAAGAGAAACAGAAATTCAAAAGGAATAATAAATTACTCAAATTATATGAGTGACTTATAATTATGGTAGGAATGCCACATGTGTCTTTCAGACACAAAATAGAGCGTATGTCAGCAAAGATAAATACAAGTCCAACGGCACATTCTCTTTTCATTCCTCTCTTTTCATCCATTGATGATTTTATGAAATGTGAACATGCTTTTTCAATAATGTTTGCTGACAGACGATAGCTATAAAGAAACATTAAGCTTCGAGCAAAACATCATTAAGTTAAGTATATTGATATTATTACTACAATTTCTTAAATTACTGACTTATTTGCAAACAACTTGCTAAAACTGATAGTGCATTTAATATAAGTATGGCACTTTACAATTTTGTAAGCTGTAATATTTAAAGCAATATATATAAATACGTAGTGTATAAATGAAATGATAAGTAAATAAAACTGCTCCATTAAACATTATCGACTCTCTCATTTTACACACGCTACATTCACTGTTCCAGAACAATTTGTTACGAAACAACGACATATCAAGAACATGGATTTCCGAAACGTGAATCCGCTAAATGTTCGGCTGAACTTGGTGTCAGGTAATTTATTACCAATGACCGCCGACGATTCGTCGTTTCCGATATTTTGGAAGATATACAGCGTTCTGGTATGGTTTCTCGAAATAGTGCAATTATGCGGGTTAGTCCCTGGGTTTATTTTTGTGCCAATAGAGAAGGTTCTAAAAGACGGTCTGGTAGCTCTTGTGATTACTATGGAAGTGATATCAGTAATCATAAGAATTCACACATGTAGAGGATTGGTGAAACAATTAATTCAAAAACTTAATGACATTATGCGCGTGGAGGACGAAATGATGAGGAGTATAGTGACAACGACCATAAAATCGATGGAGATTCCCCTTAAGTTTTACTGGTCGGCCGGCGTGCTGTCCATAGTACTGTGGAGTAGTTCACCGTTTGTAGTGGCCTTTCAAAAAAATTCCTTTTTCTATGTAGATTACAGGATGCCAGTTGTCTACTCAAAAGAGCCATTCACGACCGGTATCTTTGTGTTAGGAAGTGTCATCGTGCTCGTGAGCAGCGCATATATTTTTACAAAGAAAGTCAGCGCGGATAGCTACATAATAAATGTGATGTTGCTGATAACGGCACAATATAAATACACCGCGTTAAAACTATCGATGATATTTCAAGATAGATTTCTTCAAAGTGATGATCGTAGCGAATCTAATACAAAAGAATGTTATCCTAATGCAGATTATTACGCAGAAAAAGAAATGAAAGCCTTATGTCGGCATCATAATATGATCATTCAGTAAGTTTATTTTTTATTAATTCTCAAAAATGTTATAAGTATGAAAAACTTTTAATCTGAATTAAATCAGTTTTCAATATTTGTTTGATTTATTATATAATATCATTACATAATGTTTGATACTTTATATAAAACACATATAGTTCATACTAAATTATACAAGAAGTTACATTTCTTAAATATTTTATTGCAATATGTAATTTAAATTTGTTGTTATAGTTATTCTTTAATACTGATTCTTTAATAATGATTATTATTATTTTATCCTTCACTGTAACATCATATTGTCATATGTGATGTTTCTTGTTTCAGCATAATGATAATGCTAAGAAAACTATTGTCTTTAAATATCAGTTTAATATATGTGATAAGTGTTTTTCGATTCTGCGGGATTGCTATCATGCTGATTTCAGTGAGTAACAATCTCTAATACCAATTATTCTAGGAATATATTTGCTAAATCTATAAAAGACAGCATAATGTTATTGCATTTTATCAGTTAACATATATTATCGATGCGTTCTATATTTTGGTAAATTTTAGATACCATCCGTAACTTTGTGGGAAGTATTCTTGCATATTATGTACGCAATCGGTGGGGTCGTGCAGCTCTACATCCTTTGTTATTGTGTGCAACGGTTATTAGATGCGGTAGGCTTTGTTGCAATTAATACTTCTAAATAATATACACGTTACATGTAAAAAAGGATTAAACCGAGAAACGTTTGTAATTAATAAAAATGTTCTATGATATATATCATTTTCTCTCTATTTCCAATTTAGAGTACTGAAATAACGGATAATGCATTTCACGAAGGATGGTACCTATATGGAAGGTCCATAAAACGTACATTTATGTTTATGATAATGTCTAATAATTTAGATATTAAACTGTCAACGTTTGGAAAGTACAATTTATCTTTATCTTCATTTATAGCGGTGAGTCTTATGTACATTCCATTATATTTTATATTAGTATTCTTTTAATACTTTAAGATATTATTAAAAATTTTTATATAATATTTTAGATTTTAAATCAGTCATATTCAATCGCGCTTTTGCTATTAAAAACTACTTAAAAATGCGTTGTTGTATAGATTTTACAGAGTAAGTATACTTTTTATTATATATATAAACAAAATATAAAGAGAATTAAGAAACAAACTTGTAAGGCTTCTTTATGTTATTCTAAAGTACATAATTTTTGTTTCAGTAAAAATAATATTACAGTGCACAGTATAACGTTAAGCTTAGAAATTTATTAAAAATTTAAATTAACAATAAGAAAAATTAGTATAAAATGTAGATATCACTGTAATAGAGAATTTAGTAGAAATAAAAATACTTATTATTTATAACAAATATAAAACGTAAAGTTATTAAAATAGAAGTACAAAAGATTTATCAGAAATGGAAGAAAGGTAAAGAAAGAAGAGAAAAATACACGGAAGAAAGGAGAAATTAAGCTGAAGGAATTATTAGAACAGAAGCAGGGAGAAAAGAAAGAAAAGAAATAGAGAAGAAATAGTTAAGAAATTTGAGGAATGGAACAGAAGAAATATGAAAATTTTTAAATAAAAAAGAGAAAAAAAGAGTGGATGAAAGAATGAAACATAATGGAAAAGGTATGAAAAAAGCGTTTTATGGATTGTTAGCAATAAAGCAAAACAATAATAATAAAAATATTTGATAAATAATATAACGATAATATTCCAATATCTTTATGTTCTATAAATCAATAAAAATTTATACATTACTATTTACTGTTATAATTTTTAAATTTTCTGCAAAATAAAAAGGTAGACTAAAATAGCAACTGTAAGGAGCAAACATTTATGTTAAATTATTAATTTATGATAACATACTAATGCCTAAGATTTAATATAATTTATATTTTTATTTTATTACAATTTAAAACAAACAAGTAATTCTAAAGTAGTATAGCAAACTTTATTAAAAATATTTTTCAATTAAGTAGAGATAAGTGTTACCTTCAGTCGGACTGGATCTCGATCGCCTAATGATAATATTTTTGTGTAAATTTTGCTTTTCCAACACTTTTTGCAACAAATATTTTTAATGACATATATTTAAGTTAAGTAAAGACATTATTATTTTAACATATTTATCAAAATAGATTTGTTGTTTAGTGCAAATGAGAAATACACTATAATAAAAGAAAATTAATTTACTGTTCAGTCTGTGAACATCCGTAAAATTGCTGCGAAATAGTTTATAAAACAAAATTAGCATTTCCAGCACTTAAAATTGGCCTATATCAGATACATCACAATTTCTTGTCGATGACATACGAGTAAGATACTGTCAAATAGGTACTGTGACTTTTCTGGACTTTGCGGCGCATAGCATGGCACTGATCAATAATGAACAATAAGATAATGATCACTGTATGGTTTAGTGCTAATTACAAGGAATTTCACGGTTGCTTTCAGCTCTATGTTTATCAAAAATAAATAAGCCGCCTTAGGGAATCGTACCAATTATTCATAAACTATAATATCATTACTTATGATAGTAGTATAAGAAGACTCTTTCTGAGTCTCAATATGTAGCAGTAGTAAGTATCATCAAGTAGTTTGTGAAATTATAGATAATAATTACATTAGAATACTCTTGGACATTCTTGCGCTGAGAGATCATAGCTTGTCATCGTACGGCACCATGATATATTCACAAAGGACAAAGAGAAATAGAAATTCAAGAGGAATAATAAATCACTCGTATTTTGCGAATAACTTTCAATGCTGGTGGAAATGTCATACATTGTACAGTAGACATAAAAAGAAGCGTAAGTGAAACATAGTCGAATACAAATATAACGGCACATTTTCTGTTTATTTCTCACACTGATGATTTCATGAAGTGTATACGTGCTTTTTCAATAATGCTTGCTAACAGACGATAGCTGTGAAGAAACATTTTAGTTTTGAGCAAAATATTATTAATAAGTTAAGTACACTGTTGTTGTTGTCATTATTATTATTATTATTATTATATTAAATTATTATCTTATTTGCAGACAACTTGCTAAAATTTATATTTTTTGTACATTTCATATAAATACAGTATAAAAAATTTTTAGCGGCAATATTTGAAGCTAAATACGTGTAGTGTAAATTAAATCATAAATAAATAGAACCGCGGTTCTACCAAACATTTCCGACTCTTTTGTTTTACATATTCTACTTTTCCATTCTCTGTTCCAGTACAATTCGTTACGAAACAGTCATCAACGACATCAACGACATGGATTTCCAAAATGTGAATCCGCTAAATGTACGGCTGAACTTGGTGTCCGGCAATTTGTTACCAATGACCGCCGACAATTCGTCGTTTCCAATATTTTGGAAAATATATAGCGTTCTGGTATGGCTGCTCGAAATAGTGCAAACATGCGTGTTAGTTCCCGGGTGTATTTTTGTGCCGAAAGAAAAGGCTCTGAAAGATGGTCTAATCGGTATTGTGGTTACTATGGAAGTGGTATCTACAATCATACGAATTCACGCATGTAGAGGACTGGTGCAGCAATTAATTCAGAAACTGAATGACATTCTGAGCGTGGAGGACGAAATGATGAGGAGTATAGTGACAACGACTATAAAATCGATGGAGATTCCCCTTAAGTTTTACTGGTCGGCCGGCGTGACGTCCATAGTACTGTGGAGTAGTTCACCGTTTGTAGTGGCCTTTCAAAAAAATTTCTTTTTCTACGTAGATTACAGGATGCCAGTTGTCTACTCCAAAGAGCCATTCACGACCGGTATCTTTGTGTTTGGAAGTATCATCGTGCTGATGAGCAGCGCGTATATTTTTACGAAGAAAGTCGGCGTGGAAAGCTACGTAATAAATGTGATGTTGCTGATAACGGCACACTATAAATACACCGCATTAAAACTATCTATGATATTTCAAGATGGATTGCTTCAGAGTGATGATCATAGCGAATTTAATATAAAGAAATGTTATCTTAATGCAGAAGAAAAAATAAATTATTACGTAGAAGAAAAAATAAAAGCTTTATGTCGGCATCATAATGCGATCATTCAGTAAGATTACTTTTTAAATTTCTCAAAAATGTTATAAGTACCAAAAACCTTTAGTTTTAATTAAACCTGCTTTTAATATTTGTGTTGGTTTATAATGTTTGATATTTTATTTAAAAAATAAATAAGTGTTACTAAATTATACAAAAATTATTGCAATATGTATAATTTAAATTTATTATTTTATTATTATCTTATGATACAATGGTAATTGTTATTTTATCTTTTAGTATAGCATCTTATTATCGTATGTGGTGTTTTTTGTTTCAGCATAATGGTAATGCTAAGAAAACTACTGTCTTTAAATATCAGTTTAATATATTTAATAAACGTTTTTCGGTTCTGCTGTATTGCTATCATGATGATTTCAGTTAGTAACAATGTTTAATACTAATTTATACTCTTGGAATATGTGCTAAATCTATAAAGACAGCATAATGTTACTGCATCTTATCAGTTACTCAGGTAGAACAGCAAGTCACAATAATGTCAAAATGATAGCAAAATGA
This sequence comes from Temnothorax longispinosus, assembly GCF_030848805.1. Lineage (NCBI taxonomy): Eukaryota > Metazoa > Arthropoda > Insecta > Hymenoptera > Formicidae > Temnothorax > Temnothorax longispinosus. Next base: position 22,357,008 of record NC_092363.1, on the reverse strand, counting down.
CGATTTTTAGATTATTTTTCCATCATTTTTTATGTCATTTTGATGTCATTGCGATTTCCTGTTTTACTTGGATAGTATATTACCGATGCGTTCTATTTTTTGGTAAATTTTAGATACCATCAGTAACTTTGTGGGAAGGATTATCGGTTATACCGTACGCAGTCGGTGGGGTTGTGGAGCTCTATATACTATGTTATTGTGTGCAACAGTTACTAGATGCGGTAGGCTTTGTTGCACTACTTCTAAATAATGTACACGTTACATACAAAATGAGATTAAACTAAGAAATGTTTGTAATTAATAATGTTCTATGATATGTAGAATTTTCTCTCTATTTCTAATTTAGAGTGCTGAAATAACGGATAATGCATTTCACGAAGGATGGTACCAATATGGAAAGTCCATAAAACGTACATTTATGTTTATGATAATGTCTAATAATTTAGATATTAAACTGTCAACGTTTGGAAAGTACAATTTATCTTTATCTTCATTTATGGCGGTGAGCTTTATGTACATTTCATATCTCATTAACGTATCTAGTATTCTATTAATACTGTAACAGATATTATTACAAATTTTTGCATAATATTTTAGATTTTAAATCAGTCATATTCAATCGCGCTTTTGCTATTAAGAACTTAAGAAATGCGTTGTTGCACAGATTTTATACAGTAAGTATACTTCTTATTAAAATATAATGATTAGAAATGACGCTTGTGGGGCTACTTTCTGTTATCCTAAAGTACACAATTTTTGTTTCAGTAAAAATAATATTACAATGTACAATGTATCAAGCTTAGCAATTGATTAAGAATTTAAATAAACAGTAAGCAAATACTAGTATAAAATGTAGATTTCACTGTGACAGGTAATTGTGTAGAAATAAAAATTTTGATTATTTATAGCAATATAAAACTTTTGCAGCAGCATTCTTATATTTTAAAACAGCGGCCATATATTTTTAATTAATAACATTTTTTAATAAAAAGAGAAATTTCTTATATAATTAGTGCTTTTCTTTATAATATTTCTAAGAGAATTTATCATTGACAGAACATCTAATAGTGTAAATTAAATAATTATAATAACAATTCACGATAAAAATCAGCTTACGACAGACGAAGAATCGTGGAAAATTGCACAGATTGACATGGCGTCACGTTGTACGGATTTTAGATTTGTGGTTTTGAGGAAATCGATAATCTTAAATTAACTAATGTATTATAAGATAATCGTCGCTTCATAGCACATGATGATAATTATACGAGTAAACGCACAGTCGCTTTTGCCCAAAGAACAAAGGAAAATTTCTATTCCATTTTTTCTATAAATCGCCATTCATTATCGCGACATTTTTTACATTCATACGTATTCCTTTATATTCATACGTATATAGTGGACAACTCTTCTTTCTAATTTATTAGTTACCCAGTAAAGCGCTATGTTATTACCGATAATTCAACCGCGACGCGCCCCTCCTAATTATAGGACAAACTCTGATAATTACAAGGAAAGGAACTTGTTTCCGTTTTAAATACGCCGTCACATGACGATGACTAACATATGGATAAAAGACAGAAATAATACAAGAGGGCCACTTAATTGTTCAAGGTGCTTTTTAAATATCAACAGAAATGCATAGTATATTTTTATGGACAGAAATGAGTGTGTGTGCATCAATAGAAATAAGGTATACGAACTTATGAATTGTATGTACATGTTCCTCTAACACATAGTACTGAAAGTAGATCATTCATAAGACAAATGTGCACATTAAAGACAATTTTAGTTAAATTAAATTAAATTGTCTTTCTAAATTTTAAGAAATTTTAGCTTAAGAAGAAGCATTGCTAATTAAATTTAACTAAATAAGTTTTTTGACAATTTCAAGTACTAAAATAAAATAATATTACAAAATCTATATAAATTAAATCTTAATGTGTCCATGTTTACTGAATTTTATTTAATTCATGAACAGAATAAAACTGCATAAATAAGAAGAAATAGAAAGAATCAATCGAAACCTCAATTATTATGCTTTTTATTTTACAATTTCTGTTCATTTCCAATATATTGGAAGGTATACAGCTTCTTCGTGTGATTGTTCCACGTGGTTTACAAGGTTACATTAATCCCCGGTTGTAGTACTAAAAGTTAGTACCGAAAGCTAAAGCTTTTAACTATGGAGTTATATCGTCGGCGTTGGTCGTCATGACAGAAGCAGTTTTCGTAATTGCATGTGAAAGACTGAATTGTGAATTCTATTATGTGGATTTGAAAAATTCGGCCTTTTGTGCACCAAAGAACCATTCAGAGGCCACTAATCTATATATTTTTTTTTTCAAGAAAATCAGCGTCAATCGATGTCTATATAGCACACGTGATATCATTGGTAACGGCGCAGTATCAATACATTACTTTCAGACTTGTATCGACATTTCGCAACAATGAACAGCGAGATAACAGTAGTTCAGAAGATAATTCCAGAGTAGATTCTTCCACAGAGAAGGAGGTAAAATATTTTATGTCGGCAACATATCGAAGCTATATAAAGTAAAAGTGCATTATCTACAATTGATTAATAATATTGCAAATTGTCTAAAAATTTTGAATTATACACACATTTTATCTATAATATGTGTGTATAATATGGAATTCTATAACACAACATATAGGTAGATATATTCATTTACCTTTTGTAATATAATGGATATAAATGTATTGTGTTTTAGCCTAACATTAATGTTAAAGAAATTATTAGCTGTAAACGTCTCCTTCATATTATACGTGAATAACATTTTTCGTTTCTGCTTTCTTGGTGTCATGTTGACTACTGCGAGAGTAATGACTTATAACATCACTTTAAAAATACATTCGCACGATTATTTAAATATAATATATATAATGTTATTGGATCAGTTATGGGGTATAACAACGATGTTTATGATACTGTAGATATCAGCGTCTTTCATAGAAGAATTAATGGTAATAATCCGGCACGGATCCGGGTCAGTCATGCAGTTCTATATATTGTGTGCTTGTTTTCAAAGATTATCAAAAGCAGAAGATTTATTTTAATGTGTAACGTTAAGCATGATCAAGAGTGAAAGTTTATTAATAATTTTTAAATTAATGACAGAAATTAATTCTTTTTTTCAAGTCGTTACTCACAATCGCAATATTTATAAGCAAAATAATTATTATTATTAATTTTTTTAATCATGTTTCAATAGCCATGTTAACAAAAATATTTGTATTTAACTAAAAGTTATTGTATTATTATATATAATTATGAATAATTATAAATATAAAATTAATAAGTTGAGTATAATATAATTAAAAATTGTAAAATGTATAATTATATCGTTTTTGTTGAATATAGAGTACAGACATAACAGACGAAGCATATATTTTATGAAGACTGGAATCGACTCAGCCTTTAAAACGAGCTTTAAAACGTACATTCCTGATATGATGGCTGATATAATGGCTAGTATAATAATATGGATCTTAGAATTGCATTTATTGAAAATTTCAACTTATCTTTACCTTCATTTATGTCGGTAAGATATATGATCAATACGTGCTGTGTAATTAGTAATTTATTTTGTAAATAAAAGATAGTTTTCTATAATTTTCAAATATCTTTTTAGGTTTCATAAATCAATCATATTTATTTGCTCTTCTGATATTAAAAATGAAATAAAAATTGACGAAGGCAATGATATATATTCCTAAAATGGTAATTATATTATAAATACGAAAAATTCTTTTGCTTTTTATTAAAATTTGTGATTTTTATTGAAATTTTCATTTTAGCATAAAAATAATAACAAATAGCATTTAATATTATTTATCATTTAAAAATTAAAAAATTAGAGACTATAATTCGATATATGAATAATACTAGTTACAAAGATATATCTCTTTATATTTAGAAAAAATACAAGTTTATTTATGAATATGAGACATGTGTTTGCAATTTAATGGTGGACCCAAGGAAAATAGATTTGCAAGAAGTTGAGATAAAGAATATAAAACTTCACTTACGGACGTTCGATTTTACTAACGGATTTCCCACAATTGTTGGCACAGGCTCTCCGGCGACCGACGCCGTCCAAATTGGAGATAATTCCCGAGACATCAAGATACTAACAAACAATCCACTTAAATATACTAATTTACAATTGAACTCCTCAAAATTTACAATTAAGTTTCTCGAAATTTACAATTAACTTCTTGAAGGCCAACCGCACGCTTCAACAGACGGAAGGGAAATGTCTCTTCCCTTCTTCCTGATTGCTACGCGGTCCGTTTCCCCCTCGCTGGGTTCTCTGCTTGATAGAGATCGATATTATGAATCTTTCCACGCACGCGTCTCCGAAACTCGACGGCGCTTGCTAATACGCACGAAATTAAACGAACACCTAAGACACTAAACCACACAAACATACAGACACAAGGATTGAGAATTAACATTAAGCGTGAAGTTTTCGACAATTCTTCGAGGAGTAAAGCGTTGACATCGAGAGAAATCTTACTATCTCAATTTCCTGTCACACAACAAAAAAGGGAATTTTGATACTCGTCTTTACCTACTTCTTAAAAATTATCACTGATAGAACATCAAATAGTAATTAAATAAAAATAACAACTTACATTAAGGATCAGCTTGCAACCGATATAGAATCGTTAAATATTGTACAGACTGGTCGGAGTACTTTGCGCGTGTCAGGCAAGATCATTTTGTGCGTATTTTAGATTTTGTGAGTCTGTGAGAATTCCGCAGCATTCTTGGACTGACAATGTACCATAAGATAATAGTCGCTTTATAGCGCATTAATAAAATTGCTAAGTAAGATCACAGTCGCGTTCGACAATGAATATATATAGTGAGACCTATATTCTCTATAAATCGTCATTTATATCGTCATTTACAAACTGTTTCTTTACAAACTTCTATACAATATTTCGTACATATCATAAATATCGTCTTTCTAAATAAACAGCTACCCAGCACCCTACGTTATTATCGATAATTCATATCCGCCATGCACCCCTCCAATTATAGGACAAACTCTGATTACAAGGAAAGAAACTTGTTTCCGCTTCAAATATACTGTCACGTGAAGATGAATAATATATAGATAAATGATAGAAATAATACAAAGGGGGCTACGAAATTGTTCGAAGTGTGCATTAGTATAATTTTATCGTCAAATATCGTCAGAAATACTTCGCATACCTACTTCTAGACAGAAAGGACGCGTGGATCAATGTGAAACAAAGATAAGATACTCGCACTGTGAATTGTCATATTTCCCTAACGTATACTGAAGGTAGTTCCTCTATAAGACAGTATATTAAAAACAACTGTAACTAAAAACTATCGTTCTTTACTTTAAAAAACTTTAGTTTAAATAGAAATATTATTGCTAATTAAATATAATAGTAAAGGTTCATAAGATTAGAAGGCTCCTTGTTATTGCTAATTAAGTTTTTTCATAATTTTAAGTAAAATACCTCTTGTAACATTAAAATAATATTACGAAATCTGAATTAAGTCTTAATCTGGCTACTTTTAGTGAGTTTTATTTGATGCATAGACGCGAAAAAAAATGCATAAATAAGAAATAGAATGGATTATTCAACGTCTCACAATTATTACACTTTTTACTTTACAGAACAATTTCTACGCGTTATAAAGTTCTCGCGATACCGAGTTAATGCAGCAATGGACTTCCAAAGCGTAAATCCCTTAAACGTTCGGTTAAACTTGCTTTCGGGCAATCTGCTACCGATGACCAACAATTCGTCGTTTCCAACATTCTGGAGGATATACAGCGCTTGCGTGTGGTTGTTCGAACTGTTTTACGTAGTCACATTAATCCTCGGTTGCTTCTTCGTGCCGATAGAGAAAACAATGAATGATGGAATAATTGTCTTGATCGTCATAGCAGAAGCAAACTTCGTAATCATGCGAATATTCTCGCAGACAGCACTAGTACAGCAACTGATAGGAAAACTGAATGATACATTGAACATTGGAGACGAGAACATGAGGAATATCGTAATAACGAATATAAAACCTATGGAGACTCCATTCAAATTTTACTTAGTGATCGGCACGTTTTCCACTTCCTTCTGGTTCTGCATGTCGCTTCCGTTGATTTTTGAAAAAAATCAATTTTACTACTCGGATTTTAAAGCACCGGGCGTTTATTCCAAGGAGCCATTTTCCGTCGATATTTATCTGATCGGTACCATGATAATATTGATCAACAATATATATATTTTTGTAAAGAAGGTCAGCGTGGATGTTTATATTACGCATTTGATATCATTGATAACGGCGCAGTATCAATACATTGGTTCGAGGTTTGTATTGGCATTTCGAAATTGTAGCCAACAAGCAGATAACTGCAATGTTCTAGAAAGTAATTTTAGGGTAGATTCGTCTATAGAGAAGGAGATAAAGGATTTATGTTGGCAACACAACAATATGGTGTAGTAAGTGCATTTAAGTAACTAATATAAAATTCTATTTTATTACAAGTAATGTAATATGGCATTCTATAATATATCAATACATTAATACTCTCTGTACTAACATTTTATATAATATTGTGGATATAGATGCATTCTCTGTTTCAGCATAACGTTAATGGTAAAGAAATTACTATCTGTAAATATCGTCATTATGTATGTGAATAATGTTTTTCGATTCTGCTTTCTTGGTGTCATGTTGAGTAGAGTGAGTAATAATTTATGACATCAGTTACTTTAGAAATGCGTTCGCAATTATACAGATATAAGTAACAAGCACTGCTCCTATTGAATTATTTCAAATTACTATCAGTTATAGTTATAGCAGCGATGTTTGTCAAACCTCAGATATCGGCGTCTGTCTTGGAAGGTTCTATGGTCTTTATGTACGGATCCGGCTCAATAACGCAGTTCTATATATTGTGTAATTGTTTTCAGAAATTATCAGAAGCAGTAAGATTTATTTTAATATATATCATTATTCATTACATTTATTCAAGAGTAAAAGTTTCTTAATAATTTTTAAATTGGTGGTAGAATTTAATTCTCTTTTTTGTTGTTAAATGACTTATAGATACTCGCTATATTTATGAGCAAGTTAAATAGCTAATAATCTTTTTAACCATGACTATGTTTACATAGCGGCTTATAATCCGGTTTAATTAACTACCGTATACATATACCATCCAATCCAAAATTTTTCTTCTTTTGATCATAATAATCATTTAGATATGAGCCTTTTTTGATACTTAAATTACAACTTTTAATATATATATATGTATAATAGAGGTTGCGAAAAGTAAGGTCAACTAACTAGAAGGAGGTGAAAGAAAAGCCTGAGTAGAATAAAAAATGTACATAAACTTTTGTTGTATTTGCTATGGTTTAGTAAATATAGCTAGTACTTAATTCAAAATAGTACTTCAAAGCGATGCCTTTCTTATTTACGGAATATGAAGACATTTATGGGTGCTTGATTTGAGAAATTATTCAAACTTTAACTTGCAATATTTCGCTTAATATTAAAGATATCCAAAAACTGTAATGTTTAGAGTACCAAAATAGGTTCATATTTAAATAATTGTCAGAATCAAAAGAAGAAGAATTTTGGATTGGATAGTGTAAGGCAGTTATTAAACCAGATTATAAGCCGATGTGTAAACGTAGTCCGTGTTTAATTAGAAATGTTAAAAAAAAAAAATATTTTATTTAAGTAAAAAATATGTCCAATTATGAACATAAATTATTAAATTGAGCATATTCTACAATTGAAAATTATAAAATGTATTATTTTGTTTGTATCAAATTTAGACTTCAGACATGACAGATAAAGCATTTCACGAAGACTGGTATCGATTCAATTTTTCCGTAAAACGTATATTCATGATGGTGATAATGGCTAGTAACAATATGGATCTTAGAATTTCATTATTTAAAAACTTCAACTTATCTTTACCTTCATTCATGTCGGTAAGATTTATGAATAATGTGTGCTATAAATTTATTATAGCTTATTTTATCAGTATTTAAAAAAATAATAGGTAGTGTTGTATAATTTTTGTTCAAATATCTTTTTAGGTTTTAAATCAATCATATTCTATTGCCCTTCTGTTATTAAGAATGCAATAAGAAATGACAAAGACAATAATATATATTTCTGAAATATATAGTAACTATTATTGTTATGTTATAAGAAAAGAAAAATTGATACTTTCCGTAACAACTTTTCGCTTGCTATACCAAGTGGAAAGTATCAATTTTCTTCCCCAGGGAGGAAAGTAAGCCCTGGCGTGAAATTGGCCACTTTCGCCCCTCTCTAAGCATGGAAGTTAAACATTTCCGTAAAAGTGTTGTGAAAAATATCGTGTGCACCTCGGATCGAAAGCTTTTTTTCGAGGAAAAACGCTACTTTCTCCCCTTGGTGCACAATATACTATTAATGTTTATCACTTGTAAATTAAAAAATTAATAGTTAAATCAGAATATCATATCAAAATAAAAGTAATATTTGTTGCAAAGCTATGTTTTTTTATTATAGAATTTAGGAAAAATAAAAGTTTCTTTATCAACATAGAAAATGTGTTTTTACAATGTATTATAATATTTTTATGTGACATAATATTTAATATGCGGTTAATGATAAAATTATAACATTTTATAAAGAAACCAATTCTTATATATCTCTCAAAAATCTACTGTCTTTAATAGTAGATACAGTTTACTATAGCATTTATAGGTTTGCAAAGTTAAACGTAATATTTAATTTGTATCTATTTATGTAACAGCAATATCTGTATTAAATTTAGTATAATAATTATCGTTATATTAAAATATATTGTCACAATATATTAAAAACTTCTACTTTTTAATTTTCCTACGGTCTTTTTATTAAAATCAAAAATTGAGGACGAACCTGAAGTATCAGCTTGTAGGATATGAGGATTTAATTCGTAGATAAACCTCCTTTGAAATGTTTGCAGTAGTATTTCGCAGTATTAAACCAGGTTAATCTATAGTCTCAAGTTGACGAAGTTCACGTTGAGACATGGTCAGGTTTCGATACTTCGCAACGAAGTCGACGAAGTGCTATAAGATAATCGTTCCTTCACAGTAATGATAATTAAAAGGAAGTTTACAGTCACATGCATCTCTCTACAATAAACATAATGAAAAAAGATCATACTGTTATAAATATTCATATATTATTGCAACATTTAGCCATAAACTTTTTCATTTGCCTGCGACAATATCTCTCTAAGTCTTTATTCGAGAAAATATTATTGATGTCTCGCTTAATTGCGACTGAAAGTAACAGAATATCTTCTTGTCTCTTTGTACGATAACGTATAATATACTAATGACAGCCCAGCAGAAAAGTAGTGATCGAAGGGGACTAATGAATAGCCATAGATCCATGATCGTCTGAGAGCGACTTTCAAAATGCTACAGAAATTCGACGTATAAATCGAAAAGAAGTGTGCGCGCGATGATAAGATCATAATATGGACGAACAGCTTCTATGTTGTCCCTTCTATATTGTGCCGATTTAGTATTAAACATATAGTGGCAGTCGTACGTAAACTATATCCAAATATCACGAATATTTAAAACGAAAGCCCATTGTCTAACTTTTATCACAAAAAAGAATTGCCGAGAATATGGATTTTCAAAACGTTAATCCCCTGAACGTTCGCTTAAACGTTCTCTCGGGCAACTTGCTGCCCTTGAAACCAGGTGACTCGCGATTTCCTACAACATGGAGGGTATACAGCGTATTGGTGTGGCTAATTGAAATAGTTCTAACAATCGTGTTAATTCCCGGACTGATCCTGGTATCACGGGAAAAAGCGATGAACGATGGCACAATTCTCTGTGTAGTTACTGTAGATGTGTTTTTTATGACCGCGCGGATTCACTCGCGCAGGCAGCTGGTGAATCGACTGATTCGGAAACTGAACGACACTTTACGCTTTGCGGACGAGACTATGAAGAACGTTGTGACAACGACTCTGCAGCCTATGGAGAATCCGCTCAAGTTTTACTGGCTGTCTGGCTGGTTGGGTGTCTTCGTGTGGGCCTGCTTACCATTTCTGTTGATCTTCAAAGAGGTTTCCTTCTCTTACGAGAACTACAGGACGCCAGCAGTCTTCTCCAAACAGCCCTTCTCGTTTGAAGTCTTCTTACTGGGCAACATCCTTCTACTGATCGGTAACATGTACATTTTTGTAAAAAAAGTCAGCTTGGATGTTTATATGATACATCTTGTACTACTGATAACGGCGCAGTATCGATTTATCTCTACAAAACTCGCGACAATATTTCGAGACGGAAACCCGCTAAGTTACTTCGATGAATCTCGTCAAAAGTACTGCTCCGGAATAGATCGATGGGTGGAGAAAGAAATGATAGCGTTATGTCGACATCACAACACTGTCGTTCAGTAAGTAATTTTGCTAAAACGTACTTATTGCTTAAGAGAAAATACTTATAAGAATGCATTGACAATGGCCAATTATTAAAGGAATTTTAAACCCAAAAATTGACTTGAAATTTTCTTCTCTCTTAATTTTTATTTTAAAAAATCAGATTGCACTTTTATGTAGCTTTATGTTTAATTGTGTTATTATTTTGTCACATATTTTAATAATTTAAAATTAAATGTGTAATCAAATGTATTAATAATGAAGTAATTTGTGACATAATAATAAGTAAGACAAAAATGTTTCTCGTGTGCCATCTCGAAAGTTGAGCAGTACAAGAAATAAAGATTTGGCGGATTAATAACATTTCTATATTTAAACTAAATTCTAAATATAGAATATTAATAGAATATTTTATGATATATCTTATGTATACGAGAGCTTTGTTTTAGCTTATCATCTATGTTAAAGAAATTACTGTCTTTGAACTTCAGTATGATCTATGTGATCAGCGTCTTACGGTTTTGTTTTATCGGTATCAAGTTGAGTATAGTAAGTAAACAAATGCTAATTACTCAATTAATGATTCTATTAATGTTGACAGTTAATATATAAGTGCATTATAGACAATTGTTATCGGTTGATATAAATATGTATAATGGGGCATTCTTTTTTTGTCAAATCGGACACCCCCCCCCCCGTCCAAAAATGGGGGCAACCGAATTTCTTTTAGGGCTCATTTTATAGCTATATGCATGTACTTTTGTTTTAACTCTAGCCTTTTTGAAAAACCAATATGGCGGCCAAAAACTGGGAAAACTGAACTTTAAAAAAAGCAAAATCGTTCATTAGAGCGTACTAAAGCGGTTGTTTTTTTATGAAATCCAGTGGTTACAGTGTTTTCTCCGTCCCTGGTAACGAATTTGTACTAAAACTATCAAATTTCAAAATAGCGGTATTTAAATGGCGGCCAAATGCCAAGAAAATGGTAGAAAATGATGATATTATTAACTGAGACTTATATACTGTTCATGAAGAAAACACTGTACCACTGGATTTCATAAAAAAAGCAATTGCTTTAGTACGCTCTAATGAGCGATATTGCTTTTTAAAGTTCAGTTTCCCCAGGTTTTGGCTGCCATATTGGGTCCGCCATATTAGTTTTTCAAAAAAGCCAGAGTTTAAACGAAAGTACATGCATATAGCTATAAAATGAGCCCTAAAAGAAATTTTTCGGTTGCCCCCAATTTTGGACAGGGGGGGTGTCCGATTTGACAAAGAATGCCCATTGCCCCGTATATATATAATTTATTTATTTATAAATTATATTATATAAATGATATATTTTTACATGTCTTCAGGTACCATCAACAAATTTGCCAGAAGCTCTCTCGATTATCATGTTTGCGTGTGGCTCAATAGTGCAATTATACTTGTTGTGTTCTTGCGTTCAACAATTGCTAGATGCGGTAAGTTGTAATATAATATTTACAAAACTTATTTTTCTCATAGTAAGTTTTTAAAATTATAACTATATTCATTTATACATTGATTTATTCATTTATACATTAACCTTCCGCCGGCGTCGCCCACTCCACCGATCCTCCGCCGATTCTTCGCCGATCCTCCGCCAACTCTCCGCTGGCCTGCGTTCACTCCACTAATCTTCCGTCAATTCTCCGCCGACCCTTCGCCGGCTGGCGTCTTCATTTATTTTTTATTATTAAAATTAAATTTAGAAAAAAAGCTTTTTAGTATAGACCTCTACCTAATCCCTTTTTCCTCTTACTTTTTTGATCGTAGACGGTTTTTTTTTACTTTAAGTTATATTTTTCTCTCTAAAATCTCTATATATATAGAGATACATATTTATTTTGCCCGCGCATTGCGCGGATGTACCCTCGATCCGCTGACCCGCCACTTTTGGCTCACTTTCATTTTTTGGCTTTTAACAATGTTTTTCTAATGCTTTTTTTCCCTCTTGGTCTTTTTTCGTTTCGCATTAGTAGAAATTTTCCCAATTGAGCTTCTTTTTTTGGAAGGCATATTAATATATAAATTATAAACCTAACTGGAAAGTAAGAAATGTAATATCTGCAATGCTTAATAATTTCTAGAAAACAATTTTCAATCTGTCAAAAATATTTTAATTCAAGATATATAATTTAACAATTTTGTATGGGGGCCCCTTGTCCCTGGGCTCAGATCCCTTCCCAAAACCCTCTACAGGGGTCTAAGTTAGAGTATCATGAGATAGTATACCAAATTTGGTTGTTGTAATTTAAAAACTGTAGATTTACATAGCGGACAAACATACATACATACATACATACATTCATTTATATATATATATATATATATATTAGAGATTACTAATTCTATTCTTTTCTCATCTATCTTTGTACATTTAAAAAAATAATTGTCCAAATATACATATATTTAATTTGTGACTCTTAAGTTTTGATCTAAATATTGCATGCAGCAACACTATTTATGAACAATAATTAGTAATTATATGAATTAATTATTTATTATTTTTGTATGTTTCATTTAGAGTCAGCAAATGACGAATATAGCATTTCACGAAAAGTGGTACCAGTTTGGACCATCTGTGCAACGTACATTCATGTTGATGATAATAAGTAACAATTTAGAGTGCAAGCTCTCGACGTGCAAGAAATTTAATTTGTCTCTACCCTCATTTATGACGGTGAGAGTTAATGTATTTTCTATATTTTTACCAGTAATAATATTATATTAGAATTTTATGTCTGTGTGTTTCTCCAAATTTCTTCTGGCAATCTTTTAGATCTTAAATCAATCGTATTCGATTGCTCTTCTTCTCTTACGAGTACATGAATAGTAATGAAGGATATATAGATTACTTAAATGCGGCATTTCTGAAATCAAAACTTTATTTTTGAAACTAATGGTAATAAATTTGTGGCTAATTTAATTAAAATTAGTAATTATATTAGAAATATCTGTAAATATTATTATAATGTAATTTCACAAAAATAACATTAAAAAAAGATCAAAATAGAGAAATTAAAAACAACACATCACAAATTAAATATTTTAACGATTTATGTATTTAAATAAATCTATACAGGAATTAGTTGCACTTTTGTGTATGAGTTATTTATAATCACACATTTAACTTTTTGTTTTAGAAATCATTCTTCTCATAGATCATCTGATATGAAGAAAATTTACTTTAAAATACTCACTTCAAAATGTTATGTAAAATGATATTGATACATCCAAATCTAGTTTAGCACGTTGTAGATTAATGCGTATTTTTCCGTTGATGGGATTCATATTAGACATATTAAAATTCTTCGATTCTCTGAAATTTCACTGCTCTACAATTCTACAATAATCGACAAGGAATTATATTGCTTCTTCACATTGCAATGCAAATTACAACAAAATCCATAAATACCTAATACATATCATACTGTAGTAAACTTAATGAGGAAGATAAGGATAATTATTGCTGCAATAAACTCTTATTACAACATTTATTGATGAACTTCTTCATTACTTAGCTATATAAAGAGTAGAAAATTATTGTTTAATGAGAGACATATTGCAATAATTAATCTAGGCAATGACCATAGAAATCGTCAATAATTAAAAAAAAAAACAAAATATAACTAATATGTACGTACAACGTCGCACAATATATTAATAACAATCAGAAGAAAGTATAATAGATTTCCGAAAATTGATAATGACTTACCAACAATTTTTTCATTCGATAATTAAACTGTTCATTTTCTTTTCGATAGAAAACAACATGCGCGCGACGATGGCATGCAAATAAAGAAGTAAGTACGTTTAATACTAAAGGTAGCTATTTGTCTTAAGAACTAGTTATACTAACTTTGGCCATTAAGTGTCATTATAAACTTCTTTTCCCTCTGTATTTAAAGAGAAAATTTTCAGAAAGATGTCTTTAGGAATTAGTCGACTAAACCAGTCAATTTTTTCCAAATTAACCATAATGACGTACACTTGTCCGGCATGAGCAAACGCTTCAATTTCGATCACACTCAGTTTTAAACTCACGGTGGTATAGAATGACACAAGAGCTTCGAAACCTCTGAAAAATCGGTCGATTTTTATACGGCACGTTTGACAGGACACTCTTCAAAAAAAACAGAGTGTCGAGATGATGGATTTCCAAAGCGTAAATCTTCTAAATATGCGAATAAACTTGATTTCCGGCAATTTGTTTCCGATGACAACGGATAACTCGCGATTCCCCATTGGCTGGAGGATATACAGCGCCGTTACATGGCTGATTACTTTAGCCATAATCGCTGGATTTTGCCTCGGGTTCTTCATGGTGTCCAAAGAGAAAGCTATAAGCGAGGGCATGCTCGCCATCGTGTTCATCATAGAAATATTTTTCATGATCGCCCGTATTCATTCGCACCGTGATCTGATCGTACAATTGATTCAGGATATAAACGACATTCTTCGCGTCCAGGACGAGACTATGAGACGCGTTGTAATGGCGTCTCTAAAACTGATGTATTCCCCGTTCAAGTATTACTGGGTGTCCAGCGTGACGACTACGCTAATTTGGATCGGCATGCCGCTCACGGCGGTCTTTAAAAAGAGTACCTTTTTCTACGAGGATTTCAGATTACCGTTCGCCATCTCCAAGCAACCGTTCTCGACGAAAATTTTCCTGTCGGGAGGTCTGCTGCTGATGCTCTGCAGCGTGTACGTTATTATAAAGAAAGCCGCTGTAGATATCTATACGTTGAATTTCGTGATGTTGATGACAGCGCAATATCGCTACATCTCGGTAAAACTTGAAGAAATATTTCGGAAAGGAAATTTGCAGGGCAAACGTGACAATTCTGAAAAGGAAACTGGGACTGACTTATGGGCAGAAATTGAGATGAGAGCGATATGTCGGCATCACAACACAGTGATTCGGTAAGTAGCAAGCAAATATGTATCTAAATGTTCGTTGATAATAAATTATCTTGAAACTACTTTTACTTCACAGCTCGCTCAATTATTGTCAAATTACCATTCCTGCAATTAAAATATCTTTTTAGTACTATTTATTTTGAATTACATGTATAACATATTGCATCCTTTGTACTTCTTTCAGCATGTCGTCTATGTTAAAGAAGTTGCTGTCCTCAAACTTTTGTTTAATTTATATAAGTAACATTTTACGGTTCTCCTTTATCGGAGTCATGTTGAGTAATACAGTAAGTAATGTTTGCTAACATCAGATGTTTTAAAAATCTTTTTCTTGTAATTTAAAACGTGTAAATGTTAAAGAAATAAGAATTAAATATAATATTATAAACGGTGCTTCACATGCAATACATTTCTTTGTAATAATTTACAATTACTCAATTTGCAAAATTTATATTAATATTAGACGCATTTGATCTCGAAATTACATTTAAAAATTACAAACATAATCAAAAGAGAATAAATTTTGAAATCGGTTATTTATTTATTTGCATAAATTACAATATGCATAGGTAACTGCAATGATGTACTTCTTTTTTCTTTCATAATTCTTCAGGGCCTGCTAAAGACTGTTGTTGAACGGGTTGCGGTGGTTTTCTTTGCTTCTGGCGAAATGATACAATTTTACATTCTGTGTTTTAATGTACAAAAATTATTAGATGCAGTAAGTTTTATTATATATAATATTTATTTTTACGCAATTAAGAATTATCTCAATGATTGCGCTAGAGATTTGCAGCATTCTTTGGCTACCGCTTGTCACATACATTCTGACGAATATATAACGTGATAAAATAAACAAAATAAGAATTTTTAAAATACTGCAAATATTATTTATAAAAGATATTGTTACATATATACCATTTTTGTTTTAATAGAAAACATTTATGAAATATAAACATTCCTGAAGTTATATCGAAAGGTATTTCTGATTAACAATTATAATCTATCATGCGTTAATTTCCATCTGATTTAGAGTACAGAAATGACAGATATGGCATTTCACGAAAACTGGTATCAGTCTCGGCCGTCAATAAAACGCAATTTCATGTTAATGATAATGGCCAATAATTTAAAATGTAGACTTGTATCATTTGAAAAGTTTAACATTTCTTTGCCATCATATATGACGGTAAGATTACGTGCGTTTACTGTATCACTTGCCTGCTTATATGAAACTATTATTATTAAAAATTTTTCCAGATTATGAATCAATCATACTCAATTGCTGTTTTATGTTTAAAAGTGGTTAAAAAATAATAAAGAATGTATTGCAAACATCTCAAATATGATGCAGAACTTTATTTTGCAAGGTAAATATAACAATCAGATAAACTTGTGAATCAATTTTTTATGTTGCTAAAGTTAATGTTTTGTTTTAGTAAAGGAAATACAAGGAAATAATGATTAATGATTATTGGTGTGAGATACACGTTATTAATGGATTTTTTTAGAAATCAGTAAGGTAAAGAAAAATAAAAATTTTAATCACAATAATGATAGCATATGCTTAGAATTTACTTCATCGCGTGATGTGTAGTAAAGCAGACAGGGAGTTTTTGCAATATCGTCTTTCTCAGATACGGTAAATGCATCTGAATTAGATACGTTCACCGTCTAAATTCACATTATTAGGGACTTCGTAAAACTTATTTTCTCAAAAATAACGTCGAACGTACGTTTGAATAGCGTTACGGTGAACGATGTGCATACGCAGTTTCGCCTTTCGATCAATAATATGAATTTAGATGGTGAATTTGTTACATAGAAGATATTTATTATTAATGTATGCAATCTAAATTAGACGTTGATATTATGTAAAACAGCATCATGGAATTTAAACAGTTGTAGAACAAAAGTATTTAATAAAAGTATTTTCTCTCTTCATTAGTGATTAAATCTAATATTATAGTCTGAGTATATAAGATGAGTCAAATAAAACAATTTAAGTTTTTATAAAAATCTATTTATGATGCATAAAAATATAAATTGCTTTACAATTTATTATTTGTATAAGTAAGTGATAAAGAATAAATATTATATCATTTTGCTCTGCAAAAACTAAAGTACGGAAAAAAATACAAGTTGCAGAAAAATTTAAAAAGCTGTAACTTATTGATGGAATAAATTTCAGTTTTGTGTATTATCTAAAAAAAGATAAATATATTTCTTATTAATAAATATATAATAATGAAAGTTCGCAATTCATATTCTACGAAATATATTCATGTACATATATTTATTTTTTGATAAACCTATGTTCTGTGGATATTTTTTATCATTTATGAACAACATTCTTACGTAAATGAAGACTTATGTCTGCACTTTTCTTTAAGTTCTTTGTCATTTCATATAAGATTCTTAAAAAATAATAACATCTAATTCGGAAATGCGTTTTTAAGTGAGGAACGCAAGCCAATTAACTTTTAAATTAAAATCCGCTGTTCAGTTCTCAATGATATAAAAGTAAGACATGTTGAAATTTTACACTTCCTCTATAACATTTAAATAAGATATAAAGAAATTATTTTTCTTTATTATTAAATAAAAACATTCATGCATTCATGTATGTATATCAGAAATATTACGTCTTCGATCTTTATTATGAAAGAATCTTATAAAAGAAAGCATCTATGAAGTTACAGTGCTTTCTTTGAAAAATTATTGTACACATTTTGACATTAAAAAGTTTCTGCAATACCGCATTATCGAATACGGTTTATGTAACTGTTCCACACAACGCACAATTGAATTATAAGATGCCAGAATAATATTTATAAGCTATGAAGAAATTATTGTTATTATTCATAAGCTATAGATATTACAATTACAGCTTACAATTCGTTTGCTTTGCGCACACCCTGCCAAAATTTATTTATCGTTATTTATTTATTTATCACAAATAAACCGGAAAACCGCTTTGTGTATCTGGACGATTTCGTTTTGCATCGCGTTACTTTTCCCCGCGAATACTTCCGCTGCTTCTGATCGTCCTGACATCCGGTTGCGAAGAACTCTATACTGGTCCCATGATCGACATTTTCGCCGTTCTTCAATATGTTTCGCACATTCACGCTATACATGCAGTCGTTTCGAAGTTGTCGCAAATCATAGTGCGGTGTCTGAAATTAATCGTACGATGGATAGAGTTGAAATATATTAAGATATATCTGTTTCTCTCATTTTCGTTTTTATTGTTCTAAGTGTCAATTACCAAAATGTTTTTTGAAACACATATCAGAAGTTCGATATCTGAGCGAAGAGAATTATATTAATTATTTCGAAATTTTTACTATTCTAAAATAATTTTGAAATTAGTTGTTTTGGTAAAATAACTTGACAATAAGATATCACGTTCTTTTCTAAAATTGTTTCGTACAGTTCTAAATTAAATAATGTAATAAACTAACTTTTCTTCAAATGTATTAAAACTTTACTGTCTAGAGGAAATAATATTTAGAATAATAATTAAGGTAACGAAGATAGATGATGTTCTTTTAAAAAAATATGTATATATAAAATTTTTATTTCTTACAGAGACAAGACTGCATAATTATGGCTGTATTAATAATTAAAATAGATACAATATTATTAGAAAGTAAAATTTTACAAGTATTTTCTTTGAAATGGCATCTTGTTTATAAGTTCTCATTTTATACTATCGCGCCTACGTATATTGTTACAATACAGTTATGCTATTAAATCCAATATGTAATTTTATATCAAAATATATTCTGTGCATTTTTTACTAAATTTCCAAAGCTTTGCCAATCACAGCCAATGACTGTCAATCGCGAAAGCGCAAGGCAAAGGAATTTGAAATCGGCATACCTGAACCACCTTCCAAGCAACGGATTTCCGCCGACGTTCCGGGCTTTTCTTGCGTGAACAGGACTCTTCTTGCCAAGTGACATTATACATGCTACCGTCGCTGCTCGTCGGCCAAACTAGACGCGCCTTGACTTCCCCACAGTGGCAATTCATGCGACGCACGTGGAGGCCGGCCTGCGTTCGCTCGCACCTGCGAGAACGTCTCCCGACGTCGGCTTCAATAAAAGATCACTGCTTTCGTTGGTTATCCCGACTACACTGGACTTAAGAAGGGAAACTGAGGGAAGGATTGACTATTGGGTACCTTACCGTACGCCATGTAATCGGTGCTGTTGAAGACCTTGGATGCCTTGCGCGAGGTAAGACGCCGACCGCCGTACATCGCCACCGCCTGCACTTGAAGGAAATACTGGCATTTGACCTCCAGAGTCTTCAGTTCGTAACAGGTCTTATCCTGGAAAGCACATACAGAAATCTCTTGATTACATCAGAAACAAAATCTCAACTCGAACGCGAAAATTATCGGCAATTCTAAGTGTTTAGAACTAGGGTACCTGCATTATAAATTTAATTTATAACATGTAAATATATAAAATATATATTTATAACATATATTTTATAATATATTTTATATTTATACAATTTTATATTAAATATCATACAAATATTGTAACACATTATATGAAAATTTCAAGCAAATCATGATTTATGTTTTAATGCATTTGATTCTTTTTAATTCCGAGCGCCGCAATAAAGATACCTACACGTGTATATTGGGAATTTATTTTTTTACATCTTGTTGCAAATTAAAATTAAATTGAATGACTAAAATAGGTTTTTCTACGAAATCTACTAATAACGATGAAGAGAACTTACTTTAAGAATCGTCTTGTGATAGACGAGAATAGAATCGTTTGTTGGTCCGTGGATAAATCTGCTCCAAAACACTTTATAAAACGATATCGGCACGTCCGATACCGGTTTAACCCATCGTAAATTAATACGCAGCTTTCCACCGACGAGCCGCGCGTTAGACAAGGTCAAGTTCTGCGGTTCCTTCGGATTTCGCGGTTCTGCAACCGACCGTAGAGAGACATCGTAAGATCATTGCTTCTTCGCAGTGCAATGCTAATTACAACGGAACTATAATATATATACTTTATGCATATATCCTACAGTGAATGTAATAAGAAGATATAATTCTTCTTTGTAGTAAATCACCATCGCAATTTAATTAATAAACATATTTTATTTTTTTATACGTGGTATATAAAAAAACTTTCTTAAATTAACGTACGCGACATTGTAATGATTGGTAATGATGGTCACTTAATACAAAATATCTTTTTTTATCTAGTTATGTCTACAATAATGCGATACTCATTTAAAAAGTAAATTAGTTCAATAAGTCGCAGAATAATATGATAAAAAACATTAAATTAAAAGCTATTCTATTCATAAAATGTATTCTCGTTTGGTAAAATGTACGTAATTAAAAGATTAAAGGTATTAAATAAGTAAAGTAGCAAAATGTATCGTCCCGGCTAATTCAAAATGATAACCGCACAGATGTGATTTCTAGCTAGTTCTTGCTGTTAATAACTGGAATTACTTAATCCGGTTTTGCATGATTCGTTGATGCGTGAACCATTCATTATATTAATAATTCTTTCTTTTTCACGTAACTATGTAAACCCGTTTGCCGTGATCGTGACGAAGGCGAAAAATTTATGTAAAAATATATTCGAGATTTATTTAAGATAGCAATTAACGCTATGATTTATTTACGCCGCTTATTAATAATTAAGCTAATATCGGTACTCATTACCATGGTCACTTTTCTTTTTGTCGAATCGCACCGTATACTCGCGACCTTTCAATAGCATGTTTGCTCTCGCATGTTAGCCACTGGCCTTCACTTTGTGAAGCTTAATTTGCGTGCGAAAGGTCAACATTGAGCAATACTTACCGCGGCGATTTGCGCAAGCGATTAACGCGACTCTGAAACTTTTCACTGCGGGTTAATGGCCCGAATTCCGAAGTCAACAAACAAACAGTTCTCAAACACGAATACACTCGCAGGTAAAATTTTCTTCGGGTGGAACATTACACATGTCGACCTCGCGTGAGACAAGTTGTTCCACGAGTTCGGACAATCAACGATAATAACTCTAGCCTTCCACAATGTTCTTAAATTGTTGTTTTCTCGTGTCAATTTAGAATGCAGGAATGACGGGACTTAAACGTTTCACGGAGACTGACATTCGGTTTGGGCCATCGATGAAACGTACATTTTTGTCGATAATAATAGCCACACTGAATAAGAAAACTTGCTACATTTGCAAGTTTCAATTTGACACCATATACTTTTATTTTTATTTTAATAAGTTTTCGCATATATATTATATTATATAAAAAGGATCGCGTATTAATTTATATAATAATGTTATAAATAAATTCGCTCTTTTTTTCAATACTTTTTTGAACGATTTGATCGGAATAATAATCAATCGCGGCTAATAGACTGCGCAGATATGCTTTTATCTCGTTTGTAAGGTACTCACCTTTCGTTTTAAAGGGCCTGGAAGGTTGCGAATATCCGCGCGATCCATTTCCATTGACGGCCGCCACACGAAACTGATACCAATGTCCTGTTTTCAGCCTACCTCGGAGGGTCGCGTGCGGCTTCGTTGACACGTGACACACAGTCCAGGAACTCAATCTGGATTCCATGTACCTGGGGCCGACCAGATGACGCTCCTCGACCAGATACCGGACATCCCCGTCCTTGTTGTTGGCGGATACGTTACCGCCGCTTGGCTTGCCGTTGCGCCACGTCAGAAGTACAAGATTTCTCTTTTGCTGTTGTATCTGTAGGTTCTCGGGCACAGGTGGCAGATCTAATTGAAATCATTATTCAGAATAAGTAAGTTTAAACCTTACAGTGGAATTAGCACAAGCTGTCTTTTTTTTTTATTCGCAAATTTTCCAATCAATTTATAATCGATCTTCGCGCGATGTCGAAATAGGACATTTTTGTCACGAATTTTCTATATATCTTTGACGTTAAATATTTTTGAAATTCTTTCTCAAATTACAAATCAATCAAAATGGAATTCACTTGCAATTAAATGAAAGTGATGCTTGTACTTCAGAAACTTAGTTCCCGAAGTCTTTCACCTTTCACGACGCTCTTTTGCAATTTACAAAATTACTAGTCTGCATGATACAGATACGAATGAGAAATAAACACATGGCGCTCACAAAATAACAACTGCCACACTCACCGTTTCGACTGTCCAAACCGATGGGATGCATGCACGTGATGCCGCAATCGTGGGAGCAGCACTTGGCCAAATCCGGACAGCGGGAGTCGTCGACGCAGGCGATCAAGCAAGCGGCTTCGAAGGGCGTCATAGACATTCTCTCGGGGCAATAACCAGGTTTTGTGTAATTCGATGCCAAGCAATTTTCCACGCACTACGGCATGATGACGAAATATGATGAGAAAGAATTTATTTAAACATATTCATTCCTAATTTTTAACATTTCTGTTCTGACAGTTGTATGTATATATGACATTCGGAAATTGTTAAAATTTCTTAAACATTTATCTATTTAGGGATGCTCTAATTATAGCATTTGTCTTGAAATAACTAAGTGGCCTAAGTTTTGCGCTGCATTTTTATCGTCATCATCGTAATTGGATGCAAAGTGCTTGAATTCTTATCCTGATAATGCTTTAACATGAGTGCAGTATACAGTACTGAGAGCAAACATCTTTGTACCGACAATTTGGTAGAGAAAAGAATTGCTATTAAAGAAAAGAAATTGCTAGTCAAACCTGATTAAGTAATTGATTGTAATGTTGCTGCTCTAAAGTCTTAGGCAGCAAATAAAATCTGACATATTTTCTCGTATTAGTCATAATTTAGAAAATAAATGCATTAAAAATAAAACATATTACGAGTTAGATACATTAAAATTTTGGTCAGATTTTGTTTTAAAAAATTTTTTTTTACTTTTATTTCACCAAAATTATTACATTCGTGAAAGCTATACATTTTCTATATCTTCTTTTGATTGACTTATATTGCTATTTCGTCCAACAACTTATGCGAAATTATTTCTTCACCATTCCTTCAACGGGGCGGGTTTATTAAGGCCGGCTTCATCGCATTCCATCTTAATCGAAGTGCTTTCGATCTGCTCGCCATCCGCGATCCGATCCAATCCCGTCGGTACCGAAAAAGATACGGCCAATAGCCGTGTAAAAAGGAAAAAAATAAAAATACAACAAATCGCCGCGCCGATGTCGAGTTCTCTGCCACGATTGAGAGCTTCTCTGCCATTTTCGTGGAAGCCAATCCTCGCTACATAGTTACGAAACTGCCGCTCCTCGATTCCGTTCAAATGCGAAATGCGAGTCCGGATCCTTTTAAACGAGGCCCCGAGGCATATTCCCGATCGTCAGGACGAGGAGTTGCTGCGCCGCTTCATATATATTTCAACCTAATGCGCGTTCGAGTTCGCGCGCGTTGCCGTGTTTTTATGCCGTCATCATTTTCGTACAATGTAGAGACGCGAGAAAGCCGGTCCCCGGTGAAGTCAACCGAAAAATGCAACATTTAAGATAAACGTCGGCGACGTTGCGAGATGTATGATTACAAGCGTAATATGGTGTTTGCAAAGTGCGTGTCGTTAAACTTAATAGGCGACTCAAGGCAAATTTTCAAAGTCTCGTTAAAATAAGTACATCGTATCAAATTTCGCGATTGTGATAACTTCATCGATGTAGCTTCATCGAAGAATAGACGCACGCCGCGTATATACGTATTGAAAAAGGAAGATTCGCGAGTCGCCGTCGTTTATGGATTGTAACGCAGTACATTTCCTTCGTAGATCTATGCCGGATGTTGGGACGGTTTATGGACGGTTTGTATCTGCTGTATCGTCTACCAGTGACACGTGTATGTGACTAGATGGGCCATAAAGAATCACTTGAAGGAAACGCGTTGCTCGCTGCGAACAAACGAACTTGACGAGGCTGCAACTTACGTAGTGCGTCCATCAAATTTTGTGGCGTGTAAAGTGTGACATGTAATCAATGTATTTTTACGACAGTTGTTTTGAATAATATCATGTAACACACATTGTATCGTTTACTCTAAACACTGAATACATATTTTTTTATAATAAGTTGTAAAAGAATAAAATTACATGTCAAAGATTTTTTCGGAAATGTAGTAATTGCATAAATAACTTTTTTTATAAAGCTGACTTATGAAGTATAATTTATACAAACCAAAAATAGCACAAATACATTACAGAAGCCCTTCAAATATTTAAATGCATTAATTGCGCGATGGTTATCAGCGACGTGGTTCGTCGTTACAAGCTTGTATTTTAAATTCTATCATCCGATATTCGAATATGCGTGAACGGAATGTTTAATATTAATCTTTGGTGACTGTTAGGAACATGCAGTGTAAATCGGTAAGATAATTTGCATATATTGACAATTTGCTTTGCATTAACGTCTTATAAAATATTTTTCATAAAGAAATGTGAAATCATTTACGAGATATACTGTAAAAGATGAAGAAATTTAAAAAAATAAAAAAAATGGAAAGGTTGTGTGGGAATGTTTAACATTTAAAAAGAGCCATTTAAAATTTATAAAAGATTACGTGTACGATGGCAAAAAAACGAGAAAAAGAAAAATCGACGTTTTTTCTTCTGAAAATGTAACTATGGTTAAAAAGTGCTAAACTGATGATATTAGAAATCGGAGAAATCAAAAGATCGATCCCCCCCCCCCCCCGATCCGTGGGTATGGCTAACGACCTTTACGGCGGGCTCTGATATAAGATTTGCCAAATGACGAGTCGCGGGCTCTTCCCGGAGGAGATCCAGGAACATTCTTGGAAATGTTTACACGTTGTCGCGCTGTTACGATCGCGACATATATCATTCGCACGGTCGGGGAAACTGGTTCGCTTACTTATTGGCCTACTTTTTACAGAGGGAAGCGAACGCGCCGAGCGAAGCGGACCCGTGGCACTGCGCCGGACAGCGTCGTCGACGCTGATCGCCCGGGGCCGTTGACCAGCTAATAAAGTTTGCAATGCGAGGGTCGCATCGCCGGTAGCGCCGCGATCAGTATTGTTAGCGAAATCATACGTATCGCGTTACCCCTTTATTATATCTGCCCCCTTTCTCAGGGGACTCTCAGGGACTCCCCCGGGCACCGCCCAAATCGGCTCCCGATGATCCGTTGCTCTATAGAGCGGAACCGTGTATTCAGAACCAATCATATATTATATGTATATATACCAAATATGTATATATACATATATGATTTTTTTTATGTATAAAAGAAAGTAGGAGACTGTTAATTGAATATCTTTACAAATAAAGGCATTCCGAGAAATCTCATACCTTAGAAATCTTTATAAAAATAGCTAAATATAATATTGTTTCTTTCATTCGAATTCTAAATATATATTAATATGTGTAGATATGTATATTATATATATTTACATAAATATATTTTACGTATTCAAAATGTAACTTATCATTATTTATCTACGAATCAAATGATATATTAGACTAAATCAAGCAAGAGAAGAGAAATTAGTCATAAAATAATCTTAGACATTTTTTAAAAATAAGATTGGATATGTCTGATACGTATATATTATCGATATACATAGCATATCTTTCTCTCTCTCTCTCTCTCTCTCTCTCTCTCTCTCTCTCTCTCTCTCTCTCTCTCTACATCTCTACATCTGTCTCTCTTTCTTTTTCTCTCTACATTTGCAAAAATACAGAAGCGATTGGTAGGTTGGCTTCCGCGTTCCGTTGTCAGTTGAAATTTGTTGCAAGTCAAACGGGAATATCAGACAGGAATCTCAGTGTATAATGTTCCTGGAGTCTAGTTTAATTAATCATTGAATTAGTTTTTCATATATTTATTAAAAAGATCTTGATTGTACAATTTTATTATATTTTTCTTATGTTGATAACATCTCGATATATTACGATATATTTTTGATATATTCTTGATTTATTATTCATGTTCTAGAATCCTTTTTTAAATTTATAAATAAAATTTATAAATTATAATAAAATGAATAAAATTGTATAAATATAAAATAGATAATATTATAAATAGTTTGGAGAATTATGTGTGTGTGTGGGATACGGATCTCTGTAATATTACATAAAGGTTCAACTTATACAGGTACTATTTATCATTGGCTGGAATTCCATTCTCTAGCGAAGTAGCGCCTGTATGACTTGTCAATATGAGATATTATCAAGAGCGATGAAAAAGGATCACTATATTGTGTTCTAAGCTCTTATGCAATAAATACCGTTATTGTTACAAAATAGGACATTGTTTATTACAAGAATCACTATATTATTTCATTGCATTCATAATTTCTAGATAAATTAATAAAATAAAACAATCAATATCATTTTGCGATTTAACATTATTTCAACTTTGATTAATTACAATAATATTATTATAAATTAATGTTTTGTCATTTAATTTAATGACTCAATTTAATGATTCAGTCTAAAAAAAAATCTGATTTATAATTTAACGTTTTGTTAAATTATAGAAATATGTGCAAGTTACGATAAAATTACAATGTAAAAATATCTTATAAAAGAATCAGGTTTTTTAAATACGAACTTCCGAAAAGATTAAGCTCGGATTAAAGTATCCCGCTCTGATTTTCTTTGGTACATTTTTTTTTTCGACAAGCATCAGAAGAACTAAGTGGACGATTGTCGGTTTCGCGGTACTCACAACGCGAGTGATAATCGTCTCCCGGGACGTAAAAGGGTGAAAAGAGTAAACTGAAGTGCGCGCGATCTGATGAAGCGTCGTCACGGTCGAAGAATTAACTTCGCCGATGCGCGCCGAGATCGTCGAGTGATATCCGAAGCGATCACGCGGATCAAAGATGTACAAGAAGGCTAACGAAGTTCACCAGATCTCGCTCTTTCGTCCCTCTCCGCACGCATTCGCTCTCTTTGTCGATCGCGCCGAAGGCGCGCGGGGTCCGATCTGTTCCAGTCGAGAGCTTCTTCGCGAAGATTGGAGCGCGCGGCCGTCGTGAAGTGATCGTGAAGATTAGGGTATGGCAGGAGACTAATGTAGTCCGCCACGAAGATCGGCGATAGTGTCGATCGGCAATACTGAAAAATCATGCACGCCGATCCTTGCTCCATCTTCCTCCGCCTCCCCCGCGGAACCGCTTTCTTTCCGTCTCCCTTCCTCTCGGGGATCTCTCTCGCATCGGTGGACTACCCCAATTAAAGACTTGGTGAAGATCGCAGTTTGAAGTATTTATTAAGAACGGTATAGTCGAGGCGGCCTTCCATCGAAGTTCATCGTGAGAATTGGCCGGCCGCCGATCGCCGTCGTTAAGAAAATTATATTGCCCATTGGCGATTCACCACAGCGTCGTTTTCTTTTCGCTTCGTCTTCTTTCTCTTGTACTTCGTTTTCTTCTCTCGCATATTCTTTTCCCTCCGCGAACGACACCGATAATTAACAATCGAAACGGCGCCGCGCGCGGAACCTGCATTTGATCCGGCCGAACACAGTGGAGTTTCCGGTAGAGTTCCCCGCGATATAACGATCGCGCTAACGAAGTCGATTGTCATAGCGGCAGTGGTTTATCTTTTTTCATCAACATTCTAAAGGATGCCGCCGCTTTGATACTGAAGAATTCACGTCTGCTCATTAAACGTTACTTTCAAAATGAAGTTTCGCAATGACGTTATGCTAATGAAGTTAATTGTAATAATAGTAAACAACTACATTTTTATCCTCTCTTTTTTTATCTCTTTTACATTTTTATATAGAATACACAAAGTTGCCAGCGGAATTCCGCTCTCACGACTATATCGGCGAAGTTAATTATAGTAGCTATTTCTTGTTTGTATCTGTCCACTCAGTCCACTTATTTATTGTTAAACAAAAATAATTAGTATTCGATGAGGCGACATCATGATTGGCATCATAGAATTTATATTTGTCCAGGAAACTTCTTTAGCGAAGTTTGATAGCGATTATACACGTCGGTTAATTATAGCAACAGTAAACGTCATTAAAAGAATGCGGAAGATTAGGTAACTGGTTGCGCGAAGATAAAAATACGGTGATATAAATTCCGGTGGAACGTGCGCAAAATATCCCGAATGACGATGATGCGGCGCTTTGTGAATATCTGCTTTGTGCATGCCTCGCGCTTCACACACTAATCGGGAATGACACGCAAATTAATGAGTGAGACTTCACGGAAGCGAAATTGCAAATAAACACAAATCAAGAATTACTTCTAAATTAAATTGAGAGTATTAATCTCTGGAGTACTAAATTGAATAGAAAGTAGGGAATTTAAATTTTTTATTCTAAAAATAACTGAAGAGAATTAATAGCCATCCGTGCGGTTTAATTGGCATTTTGAATAATTTATTTTCACTGAGCGAATTGAAGTCTTTAAAGTAATCTATTAATCTTATCAATTAATTGTGCATTAAAATAAGATGGATTTAAATTAAAAGAACGAGTTTAGTACAAGAATGAAGTAAATCCATAATTTGTAAGTTTTTTTCACACATAAAGTCGCATGTACAACATATCTTAGAAATTATGAATTTACATATCAGATTTTTTAATCTAATCCTTTGATTATCATGTTTCTTCCATTCACGTTATTTCTGTTCGATGCTTGTTAGAGCCTGGTACGTCCACGCAGCATCAACAGGAAACGCGAAAGCGTCAATTTCGTCAGGCAGGCTCGCTTTCATAGTATCGATGCCGGAAACGGGAAGTTTCGTCAACCGTGTGGCAATGCGCGGAGCTCCCGAAGAGTGACGCGTCGCGCGAGAGAGCGCGCGACGCAGCCGAGTGCCACCGGGAAGATTGATCGTCGGTGCTTCGGGATAAGAACCTGTTTTCGATAATGTCGGAAGATACGTTTCTAGTGCGCGCCATAGGCGCGCATCCGGACTTAGTGAGTTGCGCGCGGCGCAACTCTTTTATAGGCCATTACTTCGGGACTTTATTGCTGGCCGGCAGTCAGAGCTCGGGGGCTATCTCTTCGTCATTCTCCCCGTCGTCCACCATGCATCCCACCTCGCCCTCTCTCAACCGCCTCCACCCCATCCCCGGAATCATTTCGGGGCCGTTTGCTGTAATGACGTGTGTATACACGCCGGCAAAAAATGTCAGCAATAAAGCGCCCGCCGCGGCGAGTTACTGGTAAGTCAATGGGTGTTGTCGTTCATATTCGTCGCGGCGTTATCGCGCAACCAACGCCAATTAAAATGTTTAACCCTCTCGCTATCCGCATTTACCTCATTTTCAATGTACGATACGCAAACCGATAGGTTTAGGGTCGCAAGATGCTATTGCAAATATTGAGGGATACAAGTCTGATAATGTAACACCCCCCAAAACTAAAATTAAAATTATCTTTATTAATAAGAAAATAAAAAACGATTAATCAAGAAAAATTTGCGCACCGCTTGCCGCGCTTGTCTCTCAATTAGCCCGCTCCTCTTCTACTTGGTGACACCCAATAGCAGAGCCTCTTACTTCAATTTTAATATTAACTTTATTCTAGAAACCCCTAACGCATAGGCGATCGCGATCAGTGCAATTGTTCTCCACTTGTTCTCGAGAAGTTTTATGGGATACGGCAGGTTTCAGGCAGATGACCCAAATACAATGTTATCGATCCGCCGTTGTCGAAATGCCGAATTAGCATCGTCCGAGTCAAGTCCCACGGCCGCGGCCGGTGGCACGGCGTGCCTCATAAATCGTCGAGCGTGACGATGAGATTCAAGTGGGCGCGGACTCAGGGACGCTCGGACTCGCATAACTAATTACACGCGAGCGAGAGAACCCGCAAAACCTGGACAAGCCCCGGATGAATCATCGACGATCTCGCGTCTGCGTCGTCTGCGACTCTCTCTCCCTCTCGAGAAGGCGACAAAGCGTTGCGGGGAACCAGTTTATTTAGCGACGCTATCGAGTGTCGAATCGGCCATCGAAATTAAAATCGATCTCCACTCGGACAGCGGCGCACAATGTAGCGCGTTGATTAATCGAAGCGATTATTCCGCCTGATTGCGACACGCGGGTCGATGCCATAAGCGCCAACAACGATCTTGTTTGGAATAACGATTGTGTTTGTGCGATGCTAATATTCTTCTCTGTCATTAATCCTTTTAGACTGAAATATTAATTTTTATAATGTTCCCCACAAATGTTGATCAAATAATGCTATTTATAATGCATTTGACACGCATGCTCACTCGCACGACATTTAAAACGCAGAACAAAATTGTGTTAATAACTTTGTATTAAATTTTAGCGTATATAGCATGTAGGATTATATAATAACGTCGTTTGAAAATCATATAGTATTATCATATCATTGATAATGATAGTATACAGATATTAACGGCGATACGGCTAATTGTAAGCTAACTCGCTTGCATAACGTGTCCTTATCCTACGTACCTCGTCAGGTTGATTTTCCCCGCATCGGGCGTCGCACCTGGCCACTCTAATGGAATCGTACTCCTCGACGTATCGCGTCCACGACGCCAAGCATCCTGGTAGCAGCAACCACCACGGCCACCATTCTGCGCAGACATCGTTTTATTAACTCTTCCGCACCCAGCGGGCGGAATTTTATGGGCACATTTTTCTCCGCTTTATTTGTAATAGGTAACGCAAATGTGTGGCTTTGGAATCGATATATTCTGGGTGGCTCGCGTCTGAGTGATCCTCAAGTAGGATAAAAGGATAACGAAAACGATCTCGTCGATCGAAATTCGTTATGCAATAAGAATGTACGTTTGACTTTTGCAGCGTGACGCACAATTCCCCCCCCCCCCCAGCAGGGAGGACGAACGAATTTTAAAGAAATTGGATACTTAACGGCGCTTTGCACTTTCTCCGTGCGTTCGCATCTCTCCTTGCTATCGGCATTACCTCCCACGACGGTAATCCCGAGGAAGCGCGATACGTATGTATGCCGTTAGTATACTACCCGCTGGGATAGCTCCGAGCGCCATTTAGTCCGTCTTAGGAATTCGTCCTTTTTTACTTTGCAGCGCACCGCGAGCGAACGAGCCGACCGCGGTCGCCCCGTTCCCGGGGAGATTGTTTCTCCATTTTAGCAAAAGTACGATTCATGCGGTCGCATGAGTATCGACTCGCTCGTTCGCTCGCTTGCTCGATCGCGATCACGGGACATACGCTACCTGCCTGCGCCGATCCCACGCGCCTCCTCGGAATTCCGATTGGGGTTTGTCGACAAGAAGGTAGAAGGCGATCACGTCCGCTTTTTCGCCGTTCGCGTAAATGCGGAGACCGGAATGATACGACGGAGTCGACGGAGAGACCGCGAGAGTCACGAGGACAAAGTGAAAGATGTACGGGCACCGCGGTGACGATCGCGATCGATCATACTAATGCGGATAAGCGGGAAAGCAGCTAAAGAATAAAAGCCGTAAATCAACTCTTGCCTGTGAATATTGCTAAAAAGATATAAGAAAAAGATCCGTGAAAAAAATGAGAATATTGTTCAATAATATTAAGCAATTAATGAATTTATTATTATTATTAATAGTCTCGTTGTTTATAAATTAATCTTAAGAATATTGTTAATTATTATTTTATTATATTGTCATAATACTACAACGGAAAGATTAGGAAAAAGATTAATATTTATATCTTTTGTCATATTTGTAAGTTTTATCGTCATCTATATTTGCGATCGTAATTTATTATATCTCATCTTTTACTTCAACTTTGCCTATAGTTAACACCACAATTGTAACATTAATATACGTTGAACTCGACGTGTTACGACATCGATCGTCAAAAAGAACCGCGCCTGTCGGTGACTTCAATGCCTGCTCTCAACAAGCAGGACGTGCTCGTCCTCCTGAGAAAAGAACGAGCGGAGAAAAGGTCGCCGGTTACCAGCGACAATCGAACGGAAACATAACGACCTCTTAATTTTTTGCCTGTTGTCAATTCGCGCGTTTAATGGCCCGATCCTGGCCCGTTAATTAACGCGGATATCCCGAAGGTGCTCGAGCGCTTACGCTTGATTTCAGAGCGTGAATATATACTCCCACTTATCATAATTAATTCCCATTAGACTGCTAATCTTACTGGATAAGAGAAAGATTTATTAGTGTGTTATTATCTGTATAGATGTTAAAATTCGTAAATTGGAGCTAAAATTGATTCAACCTTCAATTAATTTTTTGGTCGACGAAGGAAGATTTAAATAAATAACATAGGTAATTTTTGGGCCGTACACTACTTTATGTTAAATACTAGTCGTATTATTTCATATTTCATATTTCATATTTTATTCGCTCCATTATATGTAGAAAGCGTACATTGTTCTTTGGTAGACTGGGTAATGATTATAAATTGTTACGTTTAGCATTAAAAATGAGAAAATAGAAACAAGACAGTCTAAATTTTTCTATCTAGTTCATATTTCCAGAAATTCGGCCGAGCATTGTGGAGATACAATTTAGCATTATGCATTATGCGATTAAACTAACGTTAAACTGACATGTAATAGTTCGATGTTATTGGCCGCTTTTTTATTATTAATTTGATTTAAAAAATTTTTGAATTTAATTCTAGATGAATATCAATGCATCGTACGAATGATTAAAACAAAAACTTGTTATTCACTTACTTACTCCCTAATATACAATCTGCATGGATTTACTTTAATTCAACCGATAGTTTCTTAACGGTCTCCTTGCTTATTACGCTTATCTTAATGTTTTTCGCAAGAAAGTGCATTACGTGTTTCAGAATGTACATATCATCCGATTTCCAGAGAAGAGAAAGGAGTATTAGCCTTATTGCTTTTTGCAAATATTACGCATTAGCATGGTAAATGAGTTACCGTGATCAACTAACGAGGTTGATCGTGTGATATTCTTTTTTCATCTCTCTCTTTCTTTCTTTCCCCCTTCTCCTCCTTACCTCTTTCTCTCTATATTTATGTTTAAATTATTTCAAAACGTTACATAGAAAATTATTATTATATTATTTTGCAAAAATATTTGTATTTAATTATTAATTATATCTTTATGTACACTCAGAAGAAACAATATTAGAATATATATTTACCTACAAAAATTATAATATTTGCATATTTTTTTATAAATTAGGTTGCTTCTCGATAAAGCACGATAAATTTAAGCTTTTTATAAAAATACGTCAAGTATCTCATTTTTCTGTTGAATTTTTGTGTGGAATGTTTATTTTGTATTTATTACTACCTGATATTCTCTAAATAAATTCTTTGACAGAGTTAAATTGATGGAATTGTTTCAGTAAAAAAAAAAAGATATTTTACGACAAGTTTAAGCCGCAATTTTGCTTTTCAATAGTTAACCGTCAATTTTTTGCAATAAATGGAATACTCTTCGAAGATATACTACCGAGAATCTTTGAGTTAAAACGGTACTTCGACAAGACCAGCGTCCGTAAGTGGTTCTTGTCAATCCACTTTAGCTTTTTGCGAATACGCGAAATGTCTTATATGTCTCATATCGTGGTGTACTATTTTTAGAATTTTTTCTCCCTTATATTTATATATCCAAACAAAAATTTGTATGCGACTTTTATTTGCTTTCTTTAATTGTATTATAATTGAAAGCTATATATATTTGTATGCTGAGTAACATCACAATTAAAAAAATTAGCTCCAAATAAATCAACAATAGTTTCGATGCTTGAACATTTGAGTCCTAGGTGTAACTTTTTAAATAAAATGATGGCAAAGCATATAGGTCAAATTATTAATATATCTGTGCAAAATTATCTTTGCAATAAAGTATGCAAAGCAATTAATATTTATATATTTATTCTTTGTTGAATGGTAAACGTATAATCTTCATTTTACAACCCCACATCTCCCATACATACTTTTGAGGGTGGCCGGTAGTTGCTGCCTCCGCCTTGTTTTCGCAGCTAAAGCTGATGTCGGATTGCCGGCGTGCGGCATCGGATTGTTGATGGTTTTTCGGGAACAGCCTACTCTCGGCCCGCGTGAATCCTATATCTCGCGGATTTCTTTCCTCGAATGAACGTCAAGAATCACTCCTCGGAAGAGACCGGAAGAGACGATCAGCCCTTTTCAGTCACCGTATGACGCGACGTCGCCCTTCTTACTGGTTAGAGGAGACGCGAACGGTAGTGCATGGCGCTAGCCCGCTCGCTCGCTAAGTGACAACGGCTGGGCGGCGTGTACGACGATCTTTAACCCTCGAGTAGATATATCTATCCCCGATCCAGCCGATCGGCCACGGTAACAATCCAATCCGCCGTTCAAGACTAAACCCGTAAGACCGAACCGAAGCGTTCGAACTGGGATCGGGCTTACTTTCCTGTGCAGTCCAATCCTCCTTCTCTTCTGCTCTCGCCCTCCTGGCGCACTCTTCTCCTACTCTACACGCCGCGCCGGGCCCACACCACTTCGTTTCCACCACTCTCCACCGCCATCGCCACCCATCGCAATGACCGAATCATTAACTTCAGGAAGGGTCCTGGCTCGCGCTCGAGCAAGGAGCACACGCGCAGGGAGCGCGTTTCGCCGAACCAAAACGACGAGAGACTTCCTTCCTATTCCTTTCTTTCTTTCTTTTGCGCGTCCCTGTTGTATTTGGGGACACGGTAGCGCTCTTTGACCCCCTTTTTCGAGGGAAGAGGGTTCTGTCTTTAATCTCCTGACCGTTCTTGTTTCTTTTGACTTTGCATGTTAACCGTGGAAAAGATCCCTATATATGGTCCAACATTTTAAACATTTATTATTAAATATATATATATATTTAAGGATTTTTATTTATATTATTTATTTTTTAATATCATACAAGGAGTAATTTTTTAAAAACATTTTTAAAAACATTTAATTGAAAAGTTTCCGGTCTGAGCAAGAAAGAGCAAAACTTGTATAGTAGATTGACTCTAAAAAGAAAGACAGCAGAGGCTGCTGGCATTTCATCTAAACGTGTACACGCCATCCTACATGAATAGATCAAAAACGTGTTTGATTATATAGATATTTCGAAAACGTGTCTTGAACGTTTTAAGCGTAATAAAAACGATTTTTTGTGGCATTTGGTTACTATTGATGAGACTTGGGTTCACCTGAGACAAAACAACAGTCAAAACAATGGATTTCGAAGGGTAAATCGACTCCGAAGAAGCTGAAAACAGTTTTGTCGGCTGGAAAGCCAATGACCACAGTTTTTGGGGATTTCCACGGGATAATTTTTATCGACTACTTGCAAAAAGAAAAACAATAAACGAGTATTACGTGGCATGGTTTATCATAACGTTTAAGCACCGAAATCAAGATAAAACGTCCGCATTTGGACAAGAAAAAAAATTATGTCCCACCAGGACAACGCGCCGGTTCACACGTCAGCAATCGCGATGGCAAAATTGCACGAATTACCGTATGAATTGATTTCCCATCCACTGTACTCTTCGGATTTTGCTTCGTGTGACTTCTTCCTGTTCCCAACTTTGAAAAAATGGCTATCTGGGAAGAAAGTTTCATCGGATTCTGCGGTAATCGACGCTATAAATGGCTATTTTTCGGATTTAGACAAATCTTATTTCATCGAAGGCATGAAAGGTCTAGAAAAACGTTGTAGTAAATGTATTGAGCTGAAAGGAGATTATGTTAAAAAATAAATTTTATTTTGCCCAAAAAAATGTTTTCTTGACAAGGCCGGAAACTTTTCAATTGACCCTCGTATTAGAAAAAATTGAATTATTTTTTGAGCGTATATTTAAAAAAATCTTTATTGTTAATTCCAAAACCAATGGTCGAAAGGTCTTGACAATTATAATTAACAAATATGGCCAATTAGATCGAATAAAAAAAAATCTTTATCATAAAACTTTTTTTACTATCACATATGTCTTTTGATTAGAATTTAATTCGTATTAAATATATACGTTTATGTTTTTTTATCCTATATTTCATACGTGCAAAAATGATGTCGATTTTTCGTATTGTTTGTATACACATCACGAATGCAGCGTATATTCACATTATAATCCATAAACCCAACCGTCGTTTAACATCTTACGTGACCTATACCAGAAACATTCTTCAAAAATGGACTTGAACACCACTCGTGTAACTATGCCGGTCAAAACAACTTGGCGTGAGATTCTTTTTCCAAAGGGTAACTATTCAGGCGTGAGAAAGTTACCAATCAACTTCCTTTAGCAAACTATTGTAATTTTGATTGACAAAGAGAGTATATGTAACTATTAGCATTTCCATTTTCAAATCACAAATAACTTTATTGTATATAAAAATTACATTTATTATAATAACAAAAAATAAAAAGATTTATAGCATTTACAGGTAGAAAAGTCAAGTCAGTACCTGATTTAATTATAGTAATTTGATCAAGTTTGGTAAATTTAGACTATATATATATATATATATATATATATAATGTATTATAAATATATATTATAAAAATATGTATATATTTTTTTTATATGAAAAAAAATAAATAGAGCGCATATTATTTTTGTTCAATGAACTGCATCGAGACTCATGCGGAATAAAAGAAGGTATCGTGCGAAGGAAAAGGTCCTCTTAAAGGGTCCTTCTATCTTGACTTCGGGTCCCCGGTGTTGCAGCGAATCCTCTCGATGCGGAGAGTCCGCTGCACACACTGCTTACCGGGGCGACCTGTGTGGCATGAGAACGGGGCCCGCTCTTCCCACATAATAAACGACTTCGAAGAACGGTAGTGGCATTGACCTGAATCTATTAGGGCTCTTCGGTTTGGCGGTATTATAACTGCTCGTGAATCAATCCCTTACGCAGCAACAAATTCCGACCACACGAAAGTCCGGCTCGTTACTGTCCGGTTAGGACCGGGGTACCGCCGTCACTTTTCGCAGCAAGAACTTCTCGCAACTCCCTCGTACCCCTTCGGGGGATGCTGACAATATCCCCCCGATGTCATCGCAGCGTCCGCGCCTTAGCATCGACGGTGACGCGATAGCTTTGAATAACTGATTACTTTTAATATCGAGAGATTGTCTTTGATTTTGCAATTAGCTCGATATATTCGGAAGATAATCCCAAATAGGAAAAGTTAAAAATAAAAAATATTATTTTCTTAACTGAACTGCTTAATTCCAGAAATTCCGGTACATTATTATATATAATGCGTATTGCGTATTACATATGATACTTTATTTTTTATATATTGTTTTATTTGCTATATTGTGCTGGAAAAAAATACTAGCAGCATACAATTCCTTAGAAGTTTTCTTTATTTAATTCTATAAAAAAATGCATATTCTTTGGATAAATTATTTTTATTAATAAATAAAAACTAATTCAGTAAGAATTTAGTTTTTGATTGCAACGTCATGGCATCAGAGTTTATATAAACTAATTATATGATAATTATTTGTAATAATTTTGTTCATGTAATCGCAGGATTGTATTGATTTGAATAAGTTTTTTACAGAGTATGTCTGTTAACTTCGTTTTCTGCAATTTCTTGTCTCGGCATGTCTCGTAGAAATTTCTTCTAGTATCTGTAACGTCTGCAGAAAAAATACATATAGATATAGATACATATACAATAGATTATTTTTTTAAATTAACATCATTATAAATTGTGAAACAAATAGATATATTTTATCGTATCCATTTTTTGTCTTTTTGTCATTTAAATAAACTGTAAGTTATAATAGACAAATTAAAGCAAGTACATTAGAATACATTAGATGCCATTAAGTTATAATTATCAATTAATGAAACCACATGCAAATGCGGAAACGTGCTGATTTTAATGCGAAAACCGAGTAATATCATATAGTGTTTGACTTTACAGAATCCGTTTCACTTTTTGAGTATTCAAACTTGACAGTTATACCTCGTTTTTCTGCTTCTTATACCACGCGACATTGGTCTCGACTCTATTAATAACTTTTCCAATCGCGATGTCGTACTTCTCGCCCTTGCCTCTCAATCGCAACAGCTGAGAAGAAAAAAAAGAATGTGACTCTTACATAACGATTTGACACTTTTAACACCCGAGGTTTACATAAGTACATTGGTTTCCAGAGAAAAATATCATGGTTTACTTTTCGATCCCTGTTAAGTTTCACTGCTCGCGCAATTTTCTTACCCATTCCACATCCTCTTCTTTACGAATGCGTTTCGAGAAGGCATCTAATATTTCGATCAAGGAAACATTTGCGCTGGAAGTAAAGCAACGAAGATGTCGCAGCGAGACAATAGTAGTCGGACGATCGTATAAAATGTACAGAGAAAATAATCAATAATTATTAAATTTTCTATAATTATTTCTAGAGTAATTTGAAACAGAATAGTTATTTTATTACCAGTTGAAAATTTTATTTAACTTACTAATTATTACTTCCTTCCTGATTTGTGAACATGTTAAACTTATTCCAATGTTGAGTTATAAATTCTATTGCAACGTGATATCCGTATGGATTCAACGCGATGGACCTTAGAGCTATTTCTACATATTCAGACGACACATTCCTCTGTGAATGTATTACAGATAAATATCTGAAATTATAATATGCAAGAAAAAGAAATTGTAATATACATTTAAATAATATATTATAATTCGAAATAATAAAAACAAAAATGCTTAGTGCCTTTCATACTGCAATTGATAAGACTTTCGTGTGTCTCACCTTTGCAACAGACTCGCGTTAACATGACATCCCAATGCGAATGCGAGGGTTTTCTTATCGTGCGCTGCTGATTCGTTGTATCTTTTCAGGAGTGCCAGCCATTGTTCCTCCGTGGCGACTTTCACGAATGTGCAGTACGTCCAGCTACGAAATTCTTGTGGCAAACTAGTTTAACAGATAATTTTTCTTCTATAATCTTCTAAAGGTTATCGCTCGTATTGTCATTTAAATTTAATACAAAAGCAATTTCATGATATTCAATTAACGTTAACATATACGTGATAGACAAATCTTAAAAATGAGCAATTATATTTTTTATTAAATGTACAAATAGTATTTGCAGTTACTTCGCTAGGTACGTACGAATCTGATGACTCATTTCGTAGCATTTCTCGAGCAAAGTTAAGGACCGCCGTTAAACATGCTTGATAGTCTACCGAACATGCCGATTTCATTACGTTGATCTCGAATTCTGTCCACAGCGTGGGAGCCTTATAAACCACCGTCGGTGCCGTCTTGCTGTACACCTTATCTATAAACTTGCACATGACGAACTGGAAGAAGTCGATTAAATTTCCGCTTTTTGTTTAAGTGAAAAAAAAAAGATGGAGAAACAGACTAAGATAAACCTATTAAATTAAGCGAGAAAAATTAATCGTATCAAGCTCAAGATTTAAATATAAAATTATCTACAGACTTTTTTTTCAATACGTGCTAAGTATAATTAATTAGAATATTAAAAAAGTAAAAATAGCTGTGACAATTCAAAAAGTATTCTCAAAAAAATGTAACAATCTGATATTATTATTTCAGATAGAGTTGTCCTTTTTTTTCGCCGTATCTCGTTTTCTTGAGAAAGAAAAACTATCTGTGTGTGTGTGTGTGTGTGTGTGTGTGTGTGTGTGTGTGTGTGTGCATGTGTGCCGCTACCGTATCGAGAGCGAATATCACTCTCCCGTTTCAGGGGATTCCGTTTTCGTCTTTAAAAACATCAAAGTGTTCTTGTGAAATTGCGAGGAAGAAGGTAAAGTAACCGGCAGCGATATTTATCGCAACATTATAGAGATCTGCGGTTGATTCGCACAAGAAGTAAGAGTAAGTAATTCCATTTATCCAGAATTTACGAGCAATAAACCGGGTGGATTAAAACGCAGAGATACGCCGCAACGTATTTATTTAATTTGGCACGTTAGGTTTACGGACGTGGAGAGCGCCTGAAGAAACCGCGGGGCCCGCCTCTCGTGCTCGCGGTGGAGGCCTTCTCTCCTCTCGTATATTTTTGCAATAATGGCTTCTGTGAAAAGGGAACTGCTACGGCAATATTGGTCGGCGCGAGTGCTTAATTAAATGTTACGTGCCTCGTATTTCGGTGCAAATAATGATTGAGTCCTCCGACCTAATTGAGAATGTCGAATCGTAACGACGGCCCGATGGGCCGATGATCACTTATATATCTGTCCCAGGGATAATCATATGCTTTATAATGCCATACTTAAGCCTTAACTGCGCGTAATAACGACATAAGCCGGAATTGCATAGCGGACGATTTAGATTGCGCGAAGCAGCGTCGATTATATCTCGCATATCTTATCGCGCCGCGGCCGTATAAATTAATAATAAAGGGAAATGTGCTCGCCTTTGCAATCTCGCGCAAATCTACTTGGAAGGACGAATAAACTTGACCGGGAGTCGCGCAACTCTAGAATGTTGCGAAAATACCGCAGATATTTAAAGATTTTAAAGGGTCCACTGCTTCACATATGTGTACGATCGTCTCTTTATCAAAGAAATGGTCGATGCTTATAATTGAAAAAAAAAATTACGTCTTAATTACAATTTATTATTTGAATATCGTGCATAAATGCGTAACTTCAAATATCGCCTCAGCAGTTTCAAATATTACCTTGAACAAGTCCGAGTCCCAAAGACGACGCTGGATGGAAGTCAATAAACGCAACGCGGGTGTCCACAGTATTTCTCCACTTTCTGCTTCCACCTTCTCAAGAATATTCCACATAATTCTTTTATCAAGCAGCCCGGCTTTAGCTATCGCGAACGAGTCGGTTAGTAACTGCGCTTTGGTTATTTCCGGTAGAACTCGAAAGGACTTTGTTAACAGTTTCCAGTTCTCTACGTCATAATTGACACGGTACAATGCTGTAAATAATACGATAGAGATAAACTGTTAATTAATTATTAGAAGTTTTATACATTCAGAGAAATGGACAGTTCGTTCAAAAATTAACAAATGGATAATCCGATATTTTTAATCGGAATTATGAATAGCCGATCAATTATCAATGATATCCCGCTATCATTGGACATTATTCTAATCTTAATCGGCTTTTCATAATTCCGACTAAAAATATCGGATTATCCATTTGTTAATTTTTGAACAAACTATCCATTTCTCTGAGTGTATAGATAAGTTTAGAGGCGACAGTTTCCGAAAAAAATATTGTAGCTGTAGTTAGTAAAATATTAATCTTTCTCGATGTTACGATAAACGGGATTGTTCTTATGATATTTGATTGTTCTAGCTTCTAATGTCCGCGTTTTGCGATAGCGATAAGACGATTTTTTAACACCCTATATATAAAACAAATTCTTTATGAATTTATGAAGTGGCTCGAGTTTGTTTCAAAGGCTGTATTCCGATATTCACTGTCAGTACTGAAAATCTATATTTTATGTCACGTATACTATACATTTTCAGTATTCAGTTTACTGACAGTTGCTGACAGTAAATATCGGAGTGCAGCCCAAATTGATCGACACTAGTTATTGTCGGTATAAAAATACTTTATGTATTATCTTCTTAATTGATCGGCATATGTTACGACAGTGATATTACCCGTTTGATTGATATTGAACAGAATCCACTGGTTGTTGGAAGTCGCCCGGCTCAAAGCAATATCGTTAATTTTCATGCGTTTCTTGACCATCCATGCCTTCGGCAGGGTATTACTAAATTGCTCTTCATTTTCGGTTGTCCACGTCAACGGGATGTGCCATAACTCTTCGCTCGTTCTATTTAGGCCATAATGATAAAATCGGTCCTGAAACACAAACATCGCATAATCGAGCAATTTTTATCGACGTCCACTCTAGACATTTTATAATTATATTTTACTTCTTTATTTAATTTACTACTTTTCATTATCATAGCTTTATTGTAATATTATAATAAAGATTATAAAAAATTGCAGTTTTATTCATAAAAGATATCTGTAATGCTTTGTAGTTTGTATACCCTCTCTCATCAATTTTTATATAATAAAATTGTAATTTTACAACACGCATAAACATGCAAAAGTATGTTGAAGACATTGGAGTTGGAAGAAATATTGTCGATTATTTATCCAGACAAGTTGATATAAACATTATCAATGTGTTAGCAATTTATATTTATAGTTATCTTCCAGTTAAAAAAATAAATTACCACTAAAATAAATTTTGTAATATGCGTATGTGCCGCATTAAATGTAAAATAATGCATCGACACATTTTTTTAAATATAAAGCCTCATTAATTTGAGAAATTGAAAAGTCATGCACGCGGTTAAATATGGAACCTATCAAATTTTTACTAAAAAAGAAGTTGATCCCAAATTAATCGAAGGATCCGAAAGAAATTGAGGCATTCTGTATAATTTATTCGTGAACTTAAACCACGGAACCTCCTTTCTTCTTGTTGCGCCAAGAGAATAACGATGATTAATGTCGTCGTAAATGCATTCCATCGATAAATAATTTGTCGTCGACGGAACAAGATGAAGAAATGCGCCTGAAGATCGATCTGCGATAAACATCGGACGCACCTGCGTAAGCTCGATCGCACCGGTTTCTCGATTCTGTTGGACGCGCAGGACCGGGAAGCCGGCCTGATACGTCCAAGTACGCATAACGTCCTTCATGCGGAGTCCTGGGGAAACCGGTAGCCCCTTCGCTCCATCGATCTCCACCTGAAAAACGCTCCAGAGATCCTCCTGATCGGCGTTGCGATAGTGGTACATGCGCATGTAGTGGCGCACAGACGCGAGGAAGATCCGCTCGCCCAGAAAATGATAGATCATGTGCGCCATGCAATTACCCTTGACGTACGACGTCGTATCGAAGATGTCGGTGAGATCGCTCAGTTTCCTCAGATCAATATGCAATGGGTGTGCCGCTTCGCCGGCGTCGCTGTTAAACACGTCGTGACACACGAGCAGGAAATAGGCCCGCAGGTCCCAGGATGCAGGCTCGACCTGGAAGATCAAGCAAGAATTAATCGCGGCACAGTCGGCCAAATGCCACAACACCCATAACTGCAACGATAAAATTCATTCTCATAAAATTATTAAAACACGATAAAGATATTAAAAAATTATCAATCAATTATTAAAAAATTGTTAAAAATAGAAATATCAACTATCGATTTTCTGTTTAATTCTGTTTAACATAGCTTCGCAAAATTTGTATAGTTTTTTAATGGTGTAAAAATTAATATTTATATATTTATAATAAT
The DNA here is from genome assembly GCF_030848805.1 of Temnothorax longispinosus. NCBI lineage: Eukaryota > Metazoa > Arthropoda > Insecta > Hymenoptera > Formicidae > Temnothorax > Temnothorax longispinosus. Next base: position 22,313,385 of record NC_092363.1, on the reverse strand, counting down.
AATAATAATATTAAAGTATTATTAATATTATCTATATATAATAATAAAACTTTTTGTACAAAAAAAATTTTTTTTTCTATTTAAAAGAATACTCAAACAATTTCTAAAGAAACAAATTTCTTTGCTTTTGAAAAGCAAAATTGTTACGTGAAATAATTAAATAATAAGTTTCAGATAAATGTTCTTTTTTTAGGAATTTGATTTATATCCACTTTACCACATTTAGTGCTAGGATTCCGAAAAATGAAGCGAATCCTTCTTTCAACCACACTTCATCCCACCATTTTGGCGTTACCAAATTACCGAACCATTGATGGGCGATTTCGTGCGCTGCAATAATAGCCAATGACTTTTTGGTCTCAACAATACTGTCATCTTTCTTTATAAGAATAACTTCTTCTCTGAAAACATCAATATAACTTTTAATCTAAATTGCGCGCAAAATTCTAATAATATTAATTTGCTGTGCGAGAAAAACATAACATTCTGAAGTAATTGCAATCACAAATTCTTATTGAGAAAAACCCGAATGCGAATCACGCTTAAAGACGACGATTCTTAGAGTATATCTAATACCTTTCGCAAAAAGGTTGAACTATTGCGGAAAAATAATTTCGTTTACCGAAACGTTATAAGGCCCCAATTTTCCATCGCGGCATACTCTAATTCAGGAACCACGATCACATCCAGTTTATCTAATTCGTAATAAGATCCGGTAAGATTCTGTATCACACGGAGAACCTTCGGTATCAGATCGCCGACGTATCTCGTGTCATTCGCGATCTCTTTCCGGAAAAAGATCGTGTGCGACGGTCGATCGCGGACGGCTACGTCGTAACTCGAAAAATCGGTGACCATAAAGGCGACCAAGTAAGTGGGCATCCGGAAGGTTTTCTCATAATGGTCCCAGACGTATCCTGGCATGCCGTGTCTGAGGAAAGGGGAGACTGGATTAAACTCGGATTATATTCTTTAACTAAACGGTTGTAATTACTGTCGGGGGATGCGATTAGCGATGTGTACGTATGTTACTTATACAGCACAATTGAATCGCTCTCTTTTACATTTCCTCGGTGAATTTGCGCATGGAGTTCGAGTGCGATCGCATGTGTGACTTTCTGCCGATCGAGATGCGAAACGGCGTCTTGATCCACGGCTCGTCGAAGCACGGGTAAGCTGTGCGAGCGTAGTCCGGAGAGAAGTTCGACACCGCTATCCATCTGGGAAGAAATGTCCGCTTTCGCAATATGCAGGTATAACGTAAGTTGCGTTAAACATAACGTCGTAAAAAGAAGCAACACTTATGCACGAAATCGTAATACCTGGTTTCGTTTGTATCACTGTCGATGTACGAGCTCCTAAAAAATCCGTTTGCAGGTTTTTGATCAAGCGGGATCATATATTTTATGTGTAAAATGTAAATCTCCCTCGCTATCAATACATGTAAAAGAAAGACGTCGATAAAACCCTCATCCGTTACGAGGTACGTGTTCATTAACTTCGTTGCATTCGGTGAACTGTATTCCTTCACGCTAATGTCTTGTATGAGGAGCTTGCGGGCGTGAAGTCGTACGTGCTTAGTCGATACTTTGGAATAAAATTGGATCTGCGCATCGCCGATCATCGTGAAATTTTTCTCTTCTAATATGGGTAGTATTTTCAAACTGCAGTGAAGAGAGAAAAATTGTAACATGATATTAAAAACTAAGATGATAAGAATTAACATTATTATTATTTTATTTGTATGTCTTAAAAGTCCATATTTTTATCGTTTCCATTTCGTTTTTATTGCTGCATTTATTATTTTATTTGTTATTCTAAATGTAAATATTTCATTTTCTGGCTATTACCGTGTCTATAGTTTCTAATATTAATCCTAGCCGTAGTCTGACAAGTAAAACAAATGAGATTAAGTGCTGCAAATATTTTAGTTTAAGTCTGCGATGTCAGTCACTAATGATAGATGCGGCGCGGACAGAGAAGACGACGTCAGTCAAAGACTAACACAGTGACGTCAATATAACATATTATCTCAACTTTAAATATAAAATAAAAGAAGACGCATTTATTTAAATATTATACCGCAGCATTTAAATAGCTTTCCTCTTTTGTTATGTCAACTTTAATTTTTTAATATTCGAAAAATTTTTTAAATTTTAGAGAATAGTCAAAGATCGCAGCGAGCAGAACATTTTCTCTTCGTTGTTTTTAATGTTTCCGGTGATCAATGATCGGAAATATATCGCGTTGGTGTGTGCTTACGTATATTCTAACGGTAAAATCTGATCGGACAGTCTCTCCAAATGGGCCATTTTGCGAGACTTCCCACCGGTCGACCCCCTGTATCTACCATCCCGCCGATTTTCCATGCTCGAACTGACGAACCAGTAAATGATCATCGAGCCGACGCAGATGAGTATCACCACCGCGACTCGCGTTCTCACGTGCCATCCACGCCTAACGTAAGCCGGAATTTCTGAAGCATTTTTTCCATGAGTTTAAAATTTTATTTATTTGTTCAACAAAATAGGCAAGATAATAGCAAAGATTATAGTTTTCAATCTTAATGTCTGTTACTTTGATTAGAATTAGTGATACCTAGTCATACCTAGCTTGTCTTTGATTAATTTATATTAGCTTTTCTGGTGGAAAAATGTCTTAGAATTTTTTATATTATTAATCAGAATTTCTATGAAAATTTTAAGATCTTAGAATTTCAAGATTTTCTCAGATTTTCTATACAAATTGGAACATTTTTTAGAAAAACTCAGACAAAATAATAATGAAATATTTCAGATTTTCTTATACCAACACATCTTATTTGTAGAAATCTGAATAAATATGAGAAAATCCGCGCAATTTATCAGAAATTTTCATATATACAGATACTGAAATATTTCAAAAATCCTCATCCAAGTATTTCTTGAAAGTATCTGAGAAATTTGACATATTTTTTCAGAATTTCTTACAAATGTAAAGTATGAGAAATTCTTAGGAAATTTCTAAGAAAATATAAGAAATTTTTTCACCAGGGTTCATCTTTGCGAAAGAAATAATTATTCTGTGATTTTTATAAAACACTGGTGTACAAGTTGTCGTGTGTTACATACGATTGATTGAAATATAATGAATATATGTGTTTCTTGTATCGCACGTTTACAAATTACATTTTTTAACAAGCTCTTCTTTCGACGCAACCCTGCTTTTACCTTGCGTCGGGTTATCCTCCATGCTTGCCGGCGACGGAGAGCTACGCTCCCGCAGGATCTAGCGATCGAACGAACATCGCCACGACGGGTAACTAGCGGCTACTGCGTCCGAAAAGCAGAAAACGGCGTCAAGGGCTTGTGGTTCGACCAGATACGCCCGCCAAAAATACACCGGCAGGCACTTGTACATTTCCCTCCTCTGTACTTTACACCGACGTTTACTGTCGATCGCCATTTGCCCGAAACTTTTTTGCGGGCCGTCCGTCGTCGTGACGAGTGCGCGTCTCGTTATGCAACGCGTCGTCGAGAATACACGAGCAGCGCCGTCATCTCGCGTTTATAATTTATAGGCTTCCGGTAAATAGCCGAAGGGGAAGTTCAGGGTCATTTCGTCCATTAATCATCGCGCAGGCATGATAGACAAAATTGGCTGGTACCAGAAAACAATTCTCGCTGGTCCCAATACATGTATAACGTTTGCGGAATACTGCAAACTTGAAGGTGATGAACGTTTAATTAGACGTCTACGAAGTGTAAGACTATATCAATTAATCGACTATATTTCAAATCGCTTGCTATTTATAGTATAAAGTTTAGATATAGTATACAGTTACAGTACACGAAAAAAAAATGATGTTGTATCAACAGCATCAGTGTAAGTTGAGATAATATCTATTGATGCAACATCAATATTAATGAATAAAAAACATCAGATAATTATTTTAATAATATAAATATTTGGTTCAATAATATCCAATTGAATTAACTATTTATGCTTGCGGCAACCCGAGACGTCGACGTTTAATTGAAACATTTTTTTTTTCTGTGTATACAGTTTCTTCATAGACTGACAGATATTTTTACAAGACACAATATAGGCTTCTTTAAATTCTTTAAATTACCGTATAAGTGCAATTTTTCACAAGTTATGAAATATGGCGTTTTTTTATCAATTATTATTTAGCAACTTAGACTTATTTGTGATTTTTGCGTCAACGGGCATCAGTTAATTCGTTTAGTAGACCAATTGGATAATCGCGAGCCACACGTGGGTGTCTAATGTATGCTTAATGTGCTGCGACTATGGCCCGTAGATATGTCGGCATTAGCATCTAACTTTTGAATTAGTTGCATGAGAATCGTTGCTCGGTTGCTGATGAGAAAGCCAGACACCTACACTCATGGATTTATACTCGAAAGGAAGACTCGACTGAGCCCGCAACAAGTGTTCTGCATTGTGGGATTTTACTTTTTTCACGTTACATCCCACGAAACTTGGGACTCAGTTTCATATAAGAAAAAAACTTTAGTTTATGAGATATTGTCTACTCTGATCATTTTTCTTGAAAAATAATCGTGGGAAAAGGAAGCTTCTATCTTTAATAATTCAGTTATTAATTAAAATTGAAATTTACCGTCACTCAAAGAAATTCAGTGACTAAGCTATCTGAACAATATATTGATCTTCAACGCAACCGTAATAATTGTTTTCTTATAGAGCAAAAAGCTCTTATTTCTCAAGGAATGTCGATTTAAAAAACTAAGCATTTTAATTGACTCGAAGTTTAGCTTTATTTTGAAAAAACGTATTGCATATTTTAAAACTTTATTTTTATATTATTAAAAAGAAGATATTAAGATACAATTCCCAGAGAGCACTATACTGAAATCTTAGAGACGTCTAAGATTTCAAAGACATCTCATGAAATTATTAGAAAGATATAACTGTATGTCTTCGATATATTGTTTTAAGATATCTTTAAAATGTCTTATTTGAGATTGATTTTAGATGTATGTAATTTTGGTCAGTAATAGGTTTAGGTAGTAATATATATCTTTTGATAAAATTTTAGATAGATATCTGAGTTATATTATTCAATATAAATATTTATTTTTCTTTCTCTAGACAATACAGAGATATCTTATTCATCTTTTTTTCTGAGATGGAAAAATTAATATGTCATGTGATTAACAATAATGACGGTATTTAAATCGTTCTTTATAATTTTGCGAATTAAATTAGTGTTTTATTTTTTATCTAGTATGGAAGATGTTAGAGAAGCTAGTGCTGCGACACGTGAAATTCGGGAAACGCGTTTCCGAGCGGGCGTTCCCGTCCTCGCAGACTGCTCGGCACCACTTCGCGGCTAGGAGTGTCTCGTGTTTCAAGGAATCTCACTTCCTGTGCCGAGAGCCGAGTGCTTCGACGAGGTGGTGGGCCTCTCGTTGCGTCTCTTTCGGCATCGTGCAAATGTGAGCTACATTCGGAGGGGGTGGCGAGCGCTCGAGAGAGAAAGCCAAACAATGTCGATGACTAATGGAGACGCGTGACCCTCGGGAAGGAGTCGACCCTTCAAAATACCGCGTCGGGGTCCGGCCGGTGGTGGTGTCCCATCCACCCATTTTCTCACTCTCGCGCGGCCGTCACCTTTCGCTCTTTCTCTTTCTCTCTCTTTCTCTCTTTCTCTCCTCTCTTTACCCCTCTGTTTTCTTAGGTGGGCCCCTACCGAGATTGACTTACGCTCCTCGTTGATGGAGTAATGGCCATCCTCAATGAAACACCAACGACGAAATCGTGAATGAATCGGCTCGGCAAAGGAAACAGTTTGATTCCTTTTCTCTGCATCTTTCTTATCTTCGTCGATTTCCTACTAAATTCTTAAAAAATTTAAAATTTGTGACAACCAAAACGAATGATTTCTTCCTTTCTAATATAGCATTACACACTTGTCTCATAGTCGGAAGTATCATATTTCATAATGGGGGAGAAATCCGGATCACGTTTGGACGGTGGTGTGCTACTATAAATACTATATATAAAAACAAATATATATTAATGTAATTTAAACATAAAATGATTAATTATTTAATGATTTTATTTAATTATTCAAATTATATAAAATATTATTGATTAAAATATAAACCTTTAATTTTAACTCAGTTTTTCTTTATCTTATCTAATTATCTCGACTTAAAGAAAATTGTTTGGCAATTTTAAGACAAAAGGTACAAAAACATATGTTTAAAATGTATTTTAACTTTACAAAGTAAGTTTTTAGATATTAAACAAATAAATTTTAGAATTAATATAGGTATTCTAATTATCTGGAATATATTCCTAATTGGCTATTACTTGTCTCGTTCGACACTCGTGGAAACACATTACTGAAAACTTATTGTTAGCGGTACTCAGATAAAACAATTCGCAAAAACAACGCTCTTCACATACGTCGTGTAAAATTCTCTCAATTCCCGACAAATATATAACTCGGAGCAAAAAACTCAGCTGCCGTTTCGTGTGTCACCATTTCGAATTCTTTCGCGAACGCCGATCAGCCACTTTGGAGGCTGCGAGGAACGATTCACGCTGGAGGGATTGGCCTGGCCAAAAAGCCGAGGGAAACGTAGAAGAAGATTCCGGAGCTTCCGTGGCCCTACTCCTACGACTCTCCTCCGAACGTTCTCGGCGTTCTCCACGACATTCTCGCTGCCCTATGACGGCGCCGTCACATGTGCTCCGTTTGACATTTCCGAGTAGGCACTAACGCAATTCGCATCCATCCGCGCGCGGAGTGATTCTACGGTGAACCTGTGCTCGCTTATCAACGAGATATAGTGACAATTGATAGATATCACATATCTATCCATTGTGATGGAAATTTAACGTTACCACCTGAAATAATATTTTAACGCAAATTCGGAATTTTACGCAATCTTATCAAGAAAGTAAATATAAGAACCGTAGCGAAAAAATACGAGCAAAGAATATAAGAAAGATCATTATCTAATATTTAATTCGTTTCTTTTGTAACGTCCGATAAGAAAATTTTCCTTCTGAACGGATATAAGTGTTATTAGGAACTTATCCTTCCTAATATTCTTCCGCTGTTTTCTTTTTCATATAAGTATAGATGAAAAAGATAAAAGAACAAAGAAACATAAAAATGAATAATCATTGAGAAATTATTGCAGACTCATTGCCGATTGTTTTGCGCTTGATAATTTTTCTTTATTGATCCTTTTTAAAGAGACTCGTAAAGAATTCGCAAATTGTGACACGCTGAAACTGTCAAAATCTTTATTCGTTGCTATGTCGTGGTCGAAAGATACGATAGCGAACAGCCATCGGATATCCGACAATTTCGAATTACCGCCGACACCGCCAACACCGTCGTCTCTACATATGGAAGGGCAGAACGCGAGATCAGCAACAGGTTGCGAGACCTCGTGGTACCACAGGTGGTCCTGGAGCAACCCGTCGAATCCTTGTAGCGGATTCGACATTGCGACCGACGATACCGCTCGTTTAATCCCGCCGCCTTACATCGTGAATTTTCTCCAGAACACCGACAGCAATCAGAATTATCGCACGTGCAGGTAAGAAATGTTAAATCCGATGGGACGCGCGGCGTATAATTAATATTTCTTCTGGCATCTTACTTATTTACTATCTGAGTATTTTATTTAGTCAACATAAAAAAATTATTTAAAGACAACTCTTAAAAACATATTTTTACATTTATGAAAATGTTATGTATATTTTGCACTCTAAAGAATATCTATTCAAAAATATCTTGCTTTGATAAAAATAAAAAAATAAATATTGTGACTCATAATTTCTAAAGTCACGTTATTCTTTGATAACTAATAATTATTGTACAATTAACAGCCGCTTTTAGAGTTTCTATTATAATTTGTTATTTCTCCAAAATAGATAAAGTTAGCAATTTTTTTTATCATAATTGTGTCGCGCAATTATTATTACGATGTATTAAATCTTATATAATTATGTATGACTATAACATTTAATTTTCGTAAGATGGGAGCAATATTCCCAGCAAGATGTAGCAGATTTTCATCCGATAATCGAGCAATTAAATGAAAAGGAAGATGAGAGATCTTTGAGTAAACCTGAAAATTTATTATACGAGAATGATCAAGATCGCCGTGTGACGACGACGACAAACACGGGAACGACGTTTCGCACTTGGGAGATGCCTCATTTGCAGAATATGGACTGCGAGCATGAGAGCAAGTATCAATCTTGGCAGGATTCGCAACATAATGAGAATCATGCGAATTCGTTCTTCGGAGAAAATACACATCCGCATCAACGAGAAAAAGGTAATGCGTTATTTCTTAATTAATGACCCCAAGAGAAAGACCCAATTTCACCAACCACGGTTAGCTTAACCGACGGTTAAAGTTAGCAGGATTGACCAATAGAAATGAATCCACCCTGCTAACTTTAACCGTCGATTAAGCTAACCGTGGTTGGTGAAATTGGCTCTGAAAACCTATATATGTATTAAAGCTATCTAAATTAAAATTATATTAAAGAAGTTCTGTGAAAGAACCATCTACCATTCAGATAGAAATTGATTAGAACTTGTTGGAAAATAGTTTTAATTATATTTAAATTATTCTGAAGCAATAAATCAAACCGTTATACAAATTCAACAAATTCTAATAGCTGTGCACAGCTGTGCGTAATAAATTAGCTGGAAACACATTCCGAGTCGTAGCTTCGACAGATTTCTGACGTAAATCATTGACAATACAGTTGGAAGTTTTATGTCTTTAGTGTCGCCAATGCGGCCATAACAGGCCCAGTACAATCTAAATGTTTATCGGAAGTCTAACTGCATCGAGCTGGTATACATCTTGCATAAACGTCATGTATCTCTAGTTATTACATTGATATTTAACGTATTCTGCCTACACTGCTATTTGTTGAACAGCAAATAAAACTTTTACGTCGAGAACTGTTTCTGACATGAACTGAATAGAACAAATAACGAAATCATCAATAAAACTAAAATTAATTAAAATTAAAATCGGTATCTATATCTTTTTTTCCCATTAGAAATTTCTAACATCTTGATTAACATTGTCTATATTAACATTGTTGAATATTAAACGTTAATTAAGAGAAGTATTATGAATGATGACAGGAATCCAAAACGGTGAAGAATGGCTGCAATTAATATTCCAATAAAATCCACGTGCTTTATTTTAAACATTTTTACTTCTATATATCGACAAGCAGTGCAACTTTATGACACAATATTTTTTTACTTCTTTATTTAGAGATTTATCTAACCAGATAACTTTCAAATATAAAAAAAAAGTTAAATTGAGACGCTTCAATTTATGGAATACTGTATCATATTTTTATCGTATGAACGTCAATATGCATTAAGCCATTCCGAATTTGTAAATTGGTAGCGTCAAAATGTGTGGCTTTAGCTACTTCGTTTGATGTTACTCTCGTGTTGCTCTCGATAGTGGCCATCGATGCGGGCCGCGGGCTAGAGATCCCGCGATTGACGTCAGCTCGGCAATTACAGCCGAGATAGCGGCACGGAAGCAAAGTTAAGGGCCTCGAGAGCCAGAGCGCGCGCGCGCGCGAGAGAGAGAGAAAGAGAGCCTTTCGCTCTCTCGACACGGCCACGTGTCGCATCGCGGTATAGAGAAGCGCGCTTCCAGCAAAAGCGGGTTTCGCAAGCGACAAGCTTCGGTGCATCGTACATGCGCGGTTATTTTCATCTGAGGCCGGCGACAAAAAGTCGCCGACGAGCCGCGAAATCTTGCCGCGGAAAACCACGTGGCAAGAAGATCGAGCCGGATGATGAACGCGTTATGTCACCATCCGGAGGAAACTGGATCATTAAGAGATATGCTCTTAACGGTCTTAACGCAAACGGGAAGGGTGGGAGGAATTAAGGGCGCATATCAGAAAACACTCTCTTCAGATAATACATGAGCTCGTTTTTTTTTTCTAATTACACTTTACTATGCTTTCTATACTAAAATTCAAGCGAATATATCGGCTTGAAACATAAGAATTACGTTCATTATAAATTCCATATTACTGTCCTGAATAATATATATAAAACTACTTTCTTGCATTTAAATTGCATTTAAAATTATCTATCTATATTTGTATAGATTTTTAATCATTGATATATTCTTTGCGAAATTAGACGAAAATAAGACTAAAGAGATATAGAAAGTATAGCTAATTAAAATTGAAGATGTAAACATATTTCTTCGATAGAATATATTTAAGATTTGAGGATTTTGCTAATCTGAGTAAAGTGCGTTGCTATGATTTATTATTTGTTCTGTTGATCGCAGAAACAACAAAGAGGACAAGCGACAAGCCGCGGAAGGAGAGAACCGCGTTTACGAAGCAACAGGTCCGACATCTCGAATGCGAATTTGCTCATAGCAATTATTTGACACGTTTGCGTCGCTACGAAATTGCCGTAGCATTGGATTTGACGGAACGTCAGGTAGATTATAAGCAATTAAATAGAATGTAGAATTTTTTTATCTTTTTATCGGTAAAATCATATTTCTTACAGGTGAAAGTGTGGTTTCAGAATAGGCGCATGAAATGGAAGCGAACGAAAGGGAACGCGGCTACCGTACAGGAAGCAACCACTGCATCGTGACATATATTCTTCGAGTGCGTTAATTAATTAATTCAGATTTAATTGTACATAATTTATATAAATGCAAATCATTCAGTTTATAATTTTATCCAATGTTCCAGATATTTGTAGAATATGGTGTCGTATATAGATGAATTCCTATTGTTTATTTAATGCAAGTAATCAATTATATAAAGTACTTAAAAATAAAATAAAGCTAGATATCTTTAAATATTTGTTACGTTTCCGGTGCATCGACGGGTTGAAATTTCATGCTAATTCCCTTGTCTTTTAGTTTACTTTCTAATGTAGAAAGTTTCCTGAGCGATCTCTTAACGTATCTCTCATGATCCTCAGCACTTTGAGTCCGATTTCTACGCAGTGTTACCTCTTTTCTTTTCACCAGTCTGGGATATTTATCTTTCGACCAATTTACGCCTGCAAAAAATCCAAAGTGCTGCTTCTCAGGTGGAATATATGTAGCTAAAAAAAGGCATTCGTAAAGAAAGGCAATTAACTAGAAATATTAATGTAATTATAAATAAAGCAAATACCTTTTAATAATCGGCCGCACATGAGATAATTGTTCATGGTGTCTGCTGCAATTCTAGCAACATCTGGATGAAGGAATTCAACATAGCCATAGCCACGACTACTGCCGGTCTGGAAATATATATATTTTTTAATAAGCTCATTACATACAGTCATAAAACAGTTAACAATTCATTTAGACATATACATACTCTTTTAGATCTTGCTATTCGTACTCGCGTTACATTCCCAAACTGTTTGAAATAGTCGTTCATTTGTTCCTCATAAAATCCATGAGGTATGTGCCCTACATAGACCATTCCTCTGGGTCCCAATTTTCGCGCTTTGAACTGTTTAGGTTTAGATCCAGGTCCAGGTTTGGGTTTTGTTAAACTCGCCTCCTTCTTCTTGGCGGCTTTAGCTTCCGCTCTCTTTTCCTAGAAAAAAAATATTCATGGTTAAATATAAACACTTGCTAGCCTAGCAATTTAAATCTATGTTAAGAATTTTATTCAAGCAATTGTGTCACAATTCGTAAAAGGGCAACAATCATTATAACAATTACTAATTCGTTAATAAGTTAAATAACAGCAATAATAGCAGAGCAATATAAATTAGCACAAATATATGATAAAATAATTAGATAAATACAAAATAGCACAGAAATAAAATTAAAAAGCAACGGATACGTTTTCTATTGGAGGTTATGTCGATACCTTGAAAACTTGCTTGACATTTTTCACAGCCTTCTCGAGGCTGGCGCCTGCTTTCGGTTTCAATATCTTCTGTTTGCTCTTAACAACTCTTCTCAGGACCGACTCCTTGGATGCCGCGTCTTCTTTTTTTGTCTTCATATTTCGATCAATCAATCGATCAAAACACCAAACGTTTCAACGCCGCCACGTGCACGCAATATAGGTTATAGAAAGAAACAGATACAGATTCGGGGATGCGTTCAGAAAACAACAGAATTCAGTGATAGGTGGTGATAGGCTTCTGGAAAACTGGATCTCTGATTGGTAGGTTTACAATTCAATAAGCCAATCACAGGCAATGGTTACTGAATTGTTACGTTTTCTGAACGCAATTTTTGGGCACAGTGTGTGTCACGTCACGATGGCGTAAATAATATTTATGCTGGAATACAAAAATTGCACTGTTAGCTCCTGAACTTGGAAGTCAGCCAAGCTTCGTATACTTCAACTACTTGAAAATCAAGGTTATCAATCAGGTTATTTATCTTTACTGACTTAGGTTTTTTTAACAGTCTGGTTTATGTCAAGATTTACATCACTAGCAGAATATTCCCTTTGTGCTATGAATTTAGTCTTATTTACCAAAATAAAGTATAATTGGTCTTTTTAAAGAAACTGATTACTGAAGAAGATATTTAAATATATAAACTTAAAACTTACAAAAAATTAGAATATCTTATTGTCTCAAAGTATTCATATAATTTCAGTATATTAATATATCAATATGTAACATTGTTCTGATAAATTTCACTTATCTTTTCATTTTTTTTCTTGTTATTTTTTATATATAATTTAACTTTAAAATTATGTAATCCATAGGTAAGGGAACCAAAATAAAGGATGGCAAATGTGACGGAGAAAAGATCCGACGTGGAGTTACTACCGTGCAGCTTCAAATTTCATGACTTTACTGCCAAAGTCAGCGATGTTAATATTAATTGCCAGATAATAAAGATGGAAGATTGCTTGTATCTGTGGATTGGAGATTCCGCTAATCGCATCATGGGAGATCTGTCTGTTGCTTTTAAGTCAAATTTTGAGAGACAGCCTATTGCGACTAAGATCATGGGTTCTGTAGCCGATGCGACATCCATGAACATGGCTAAGAGATTGAGCATGAAGTTTAAAAAACCAATATATGTTAGTTTTAACATAACTGCAGACAACATAGTATTGCCAGGAATCGAAAGAAGAATCCAAGAGGAGTTCAGGACACATGCAGATCTTCTAAGTTTTTGACTTTGATTATTGACAAACAATTCTTGAGATACTTAAAGATACTTTTGTATATAATTAATATCTTTCATACATTGTGTAACTTTTCTTATTAATAAACTTTTAATATTTGAAATTATTTAACACCGTTAATGAAGAATAATCTTTATAAAGAATAACATGATTATTTGTCAACTGTTATAAAAATGGAAATAGATTACATAGTAATTTATTAGTTCATTAATAGAGAAGCAAATATAAATTTTTATATGTATAGTTTCATAAAGAATGCGTGCGCGGAAATGTAAATGTGTGAGAGAAATAGAAATATATTTTGTAAAAATAAAAATGTTTTGCATAAATTAAATAGCCTAAATTAGTAAATAAAAATAAATAAAAATTAAAAATAAAAGCTGATGTGTAAGCCCTAAAAAATTTTCATAATTAGAAAAATCAAAATCTTAAAAATGACCAATAATAATTAGCTTTGCGAATTTACATATACTATCAAATGTGTATGTTTACCTATATATTTTATATGCGTAATCGCAATACGTTAAAAAAATATTGCAGCGATATGTTTTAAAAAGAAACTAAACGAAAAAAATTCGACCTAGTCAAATGGCAATTGATTTTTGCTTTTAGACAGAAAATTGGCTTTTTCGAACATTCAACAATCGATGCGCGAATATCTCAGCAGAGAGAAGTCGGAAATATCCGTGGCTAGTTCAAGTTCAAGGTGTATGTAAGAAGAGGCGCCAGTAGACGTCCAGAGCGTTCAGGCTTCTCTCTCTATAGATTTATTCCTCGCAACTACACTAATGTGTACTATCTGCACTTAAAATGAAATAGATATATGGCTACACAATGAAAAAGAAAGAGATGAGATGAAACGTACAAGAAGAGAAGTTCAACTGAACAAAACCTTCTGCCGCTGCCGGCTGCCGCCTTCGGGAGACTGGAAGCTCACAGAGGGACCACGCAGAACCACGTGTTTCTCACGTCGTGGTCGTAACCTGTTTTAATCTCTTTCTTCAGCGTTACGAAGCCGAGTTGTGATTGTACTTTTATAACTTTAGAATTGAAAGCACTCGTCCAAAAGAAACTTTCTCCGGGGCATTCTGCGCCAACAATGTTCTCTGTTTTTTTCAAATAATTAATTTAACTTTCCGGAATAATCAAGATGTTAACTAAAAATTTATCAGTTTTCTGTGAACGAAATCAGAGATATAAGCAGAGATTTTCATCTTTTGTAGAAGTGAGTATCGTTATTTTTTAAATATTGTATATTTAAAAAATTTATATTTTTTATTTATTGTAAATTCCTGCAGATTTCTTCCTAATTATTATTTATTAATTTTAGTTCTTAGTTTTAACCCGAACTTGTGTACGTCTGAAATAAATATAAATTTAATTTTCTATTTATTTCTTTACAGGAATGTAATAAACTTGAACCTGACAAAATTTTGGAAATATTAAGTGAATTTTTGATGCAACCAGAGTGCACAAAAGATGTTGCTGACTGTTTTCCAGAATTGTTACCAGCGCTTGTTTCTGTAGCGATACCTGCAGATGACGTACAATCGTCAGCATTAACGGACAAGGACAAGGTTCATAGATTAAACTGTGTCATATTAGGAAAGCTGGTTAATATTAATCAAGATTTACTAGTGTACGTATTTGTTATAAACTTTTTACTTTTTGCAGTAATAAGTTTACTTTATAAAATCCTATGTTTAATGTATGCAAGATTAATGAGCAAAAAATTTCAATTTATGAATTTCTTTGAGTGATATGCAAAGTGGGATAGATTTACGCTAAACATTAAATAGTATAAAGTATTAAATTAAAATTAAATTTTTGTAACTAAATATTAGTTATTTGTTCTCAAATTTAAAAGTTAAATGTTGAACATTAATGTTCTCTGTTTATTACGAAGAAATTTTTATATATTTTCTTATTTCAGGTTTGTCTTACGTTACTTTGATAATAACCTAGCTCCATTCGAATTTCTCGACAACTCTCATGATACAGTTTCACCTCCAAAGAAACAAAACAGAAGAAAATTTTCATGTATCTTAGAAGTATCTGACTATGACATTGTTATCGCATGTCACAATATCTTGCAGTCTGCTACTAGCCATTTTAAGCAAAAATGGCATTGGTCTGGATTTTACAAGTATTTAACAAATGCAGATGACAGGGTGAAATGGTAAGTACATTGCAAGAAACTTAATAAAATCTTTCTTCCAAAAATATATGTAATATATCCCAGAATGATATTAATTAATTAATCTATCTATAATTGTTTGAAAGTAAAAATTTGCTAATTTGATTTCAGGATTGCCTTAAAATGTATAGCTATAGTTTTGAACATGTCTGAATCAACAAAACTGTTGCGGGCACAAACAATCATTCCAAATTTTGAAAAATTTAAATTAAAATTTTTAATTGATCATGAAGACAAAGGCATAGATACTAGCATTGCCTGTGCCAGCTTTGAGTCAACGGAGGACACAGTTAAAAATATCCCATCTATCGTATCTGTTGGTGGCATTTTATTGCCCACTCTTGGCAGGAATCAAAACGCCCACAATTTAGTCGCGGTTTCTTCCACGAAGAAAAATCTGCAAAGTCTGGCCATAGCCGTTGGCTCCAGGAAATGTATCTGCCTGCAAGGACCAGTTGGTTGCGGTAAGACGGCTCTGGTGGAGTATTTAGCCAGAGTCACTGGACACGATACGTCGAACTTCGTTAAAGTGCAGTTGGGCGATCAGACCGACTCGAAGATGCTGCTGGGAATGTACAGGTGTACCGATGTGCCTGGCGAATTTGTTTGGCAACCGGGTGTCCTCACACAGGCGGTTGTCTCTGGCAAATGGCTACTCTTAGAGGACGTGGATAGCGCTGCCCTTGATGTAGCCAGCGTTTTGAGCAATCTGGTGGAAACTGGAACACTCAGCGTACCCGGCTATCGCGATACCATTTATACCAACAGCGGTTTCCAGTTATTCGTTACTCAGCGATTGATGATGTCCACAACGGGCATTCAAAAACATGTCACAGGAGCATCAAGTTTGTTGCAAAAGCATTGGCTGTGCCTAAACGTAGAACCTCTGTCCAAGGACGAATTAGTGACTGTGGTCCAAACACTGTTTCCAGTATTGAGCACTATTGCTACTAAAATAGTAGATGTATTCTTGTTGTTCTCCGCAGGAGATCACGACGGTGAAAGTAACGCAAGTGATGCTATACTATCACTGAAGATTGGACGACAAACGTCGACGCGAGATTTAATAAAATGGTGTTCCAGAGCTGTCATCGATTACAGAGTTTCATCGTCAGATTCTCTATTCAAAATATTTCAGGATGCTGTAGACGTCTTTTGCTGTTCGGTGCCTAATCAAGGTAATAGTTTCTTTCTAAATTTTCTGTTTAAATATATGTTTATTAGATCTTTCTTACTTATCAATTTATACATTTTATAAATATTTATACATTTTTGTCTTCCACTTTTTTTTAAATAATATTTAAAAGTGTTCTCAATTAAATATTATATAATTAATTATATTACCTTTTTAGAGCAACGATTAAATTTGGCGATGGCGGTAGCTCCTAAACTTGGCATTGTAATGACGAAGCCGAAGCACTTTTGTAACATGTTTCGCAAACCGGATATAGACCTACGTCCCAAGCTTCTGATAGCGGGCAGGGCGAAGTTAACACGTAAAAAAGCGCAATACGCGAGAATAGATGTAGAAAAGATCAATTTCTCCTTTACAATGCCTTCTGCCTGTTTGTTGGAGCGCATAGCTAGTTGCGTCATACAAAAAGAGCCCGTGCTGCTGGTCGGCGAGACTGGTACCGGAAAAACGAGTTCGATACAATACCTCGCGAAGAGTACAGGCCACAGATTGACAATCATAAATATGAATCAGCAGAGCGAGAGTGCGGATTTACTAGGTGGCTACAAACCGGTCGATCTGAAGTTCCTGATTTCGCCCATCCGAGAGGAGTTTGAGATCCTATTTCGCTCTTACTTCGTCATCGAGTCAAACAGGAAGTTTCTTGAACACATTGCTCTGTGTCACAAGCAGCAGAAGTGGAAGAATCTTGTTGCTTTGATGAGTCACAGTGCGCGCGCTGCTGTGAAGAGATTGAAAGATAAATGCGGGGACCTTGATGACATCGCGTTCAAGAAAGACTCTTTGAAACGTTCCAAACAAGACAAAAATTCTCGAGAGAAATCCGATCAGGATATCCAGACTGATACAAATCTACTGAGAAAGTGGGAAAAATTACTGGAGAAACTGGACAAGCTGGGAACTCAGGTGAGGAGTCAATATGCACTGGCATTCTCCTTTATAGAGGGGAGTCTGGTCAGGGCTTTGCGAAACGGTTATTGGGTTCTTTTGGATGAGATCAATCTGGCGAACGCGGAGACACTGGAATGTCTTTCCGGTTTGTTGGAAGGCTCCTCGGAGTCTCTGCCGTTATTGGAGCGCGGTGATGGAGAATCCGTGACAAGACATTCCGACTTCACGGTGTTCGCCTGCATGAATCCGGCCACAGATGTCGGCAAGAGAGATTTACCGGTCGGTTTGAGGAACAGATTCACCGAGTTCTACATCGACGAGCTGACCGGGCAATCGGATCTTCAGTTGCTCGTGAGCTCTTATCTGGCAGAATTAAATCTGTCGCTAGAGAAGCACAAATCGATCGTGAAGTTCTACCTGAACGTGAGAGAGGAAACTATGACCACGTTGTTCGACGGCACGGCGCATAAACCGCATTACAGTTTGAGAACGTTGTGTCGCGCATTGTACATTTCCGCGTCGAATCCCTGTGGCAATAACCTGAGATCCCTGTACGAAGCCTTCTCTTTGAGTTTCCTGACGCAGCTGGATTACAACTCGTATCCGAAAGTACAGAAATTGATCGCGGAAGCTATCCTCGATAACAAGAGCGCCAAAGCAATTCTTGGCACTCCTATACCGAAACCGGGATGCAGTCCAGGAGAAGAATATTTGTACATCGAAGGATATTGGGTCCTGCAAGGAAGCTTAACGCCCGAAACACCTAGCAACTATATATTGACTGATTCCGTCAGGAGAAATTTGAAAGACTTGGTACGAGTCGTGTCGATCGGAAAAATTCCAGTTTTGCTACAAGGCGACACGTCAGTCGGCAAGACCAGTTTAATTACCTATCTGGCGAAGACCACGGGACACGTCTGCGTCCGTATAAACAATCACGAGCACACAGATTTGCAGGAATACGTTGGAAGTTACATCGCGGACGAGACCGGAAAGCTGGTGTTCAAGGAAGGTGTCCTAGTTGACGCGATGCGTAAAGGATACTGGATTATTTTGGACGAGTTAAATTTAGCCCCGAGCGATGTTCTGGAAGCCTTGAATCGCGTCCTCGACGATAACAGGGAATTATTCATACCTGAGACGCAACAGGTAGTAAAAGCGCATGATCATTTTATGCTGTTTGCGACGCAAAATCCTCCTGGGCTCTACGGCGGCCGAAAAGTTTTGTCACGAGCGTTCAGGAACCGATTTGTAGAATTGCACTTCGACGAAATACCGCCGAACGAGTTGCAGATAATACTCAATCAGAGATGCAGTATGCCAGAGTCGTACTGCAAACAAATAATCAACGTAATGACGGATCTCCAAATAAGACGTAAAAGTACGTCGACTTTTGCTGGTAAAAAGGGATTTATAACTCTGCGAGATCTATTTCGTTGGGGTGAGAGGTACAGATTAGCGCCTGACGTAGGCGAGAAACTGTATGATTGGAGTCAACATCTGGCGGACGAAGGCTACCTCGTTCTCGCGGCTAAGGTCCGTAAAGCGGAAGAAGCGGACGAAATAAGACAAGTGATACGAAAACACTTGAAGAGGGACGTGGACCCTGACAGCTTGTTCACACTGAACGATAAGACTTCGCCAGTAACGAGGCATATATTGGAAGAACTGAAGAACAGTATTCCTGGCTTTGACCATATCGTATGGACTTATCACATGCGTCGAATGGCGGTTCTGGTAAAGAAATCCTGTCAGTTTAAGGAACCGGTATTGCTGGTTGGAGAAACCGGCGGAGGCAAAACCACAGTCTGCCAGTTGATCGCAGCCATCAATGGCCAAGCTATGCGCGGTGTGAATTGCCATATGCATACCGAATCGTCCGATTTTCTGGGAAATCTGCGACCTGTTCGTGAGCACGCCAAGGATGATCAGAGGCTCTTCGAGTGGGTGGATGGACCGTTGATAAATGCCATGCGTAACGGCGACCTGTTTTTGGCTGACGAAATTTCATTAGCCGACGATAGCGTTTTGGAGCGATTAAACTCACTTTTAGGTAAGCATGAGACGCATAAAACAAATCGTGTTCTATCGGAGGAAATCAATCGTGCACATGTCTCCGTGTATATATAATTGTTATAAAAAGAAGATTACAGGATTTTAACCATAGTGAAGCTTACTTGTATTATGATCTTTATATGTTTCTATAATAAATCTTTCTGTACAGAGCCGGAGCGTAGTCTTCTACTGGCTGAAAAAGGAATAGAGTCTTCGCACGGTGAAGAAAACACTGTGATTGTGGCGGACGAGAAATTTGTGTTCGTCGGCACGATGAATCCCGGCGGTGATTACGGCAAGAAGGAGCTTTCGCCGGCCTTGCGAAATCGCTTCACTGAAGTGTGGTGCGAGGGATGTATGGCCAGGAGCGATCTACGCGATATAATAACACATAATCTTCGCATCGATTCGGAAACAACGAGAGAGTCCGTCGCCACTGCGATATTGAGATTCACTGAATGGTTACAAACTACCGAAGTAGGCAAGAAGCTTACTGCGAGTATACGAGATATACTCACCTGGATCGATTTTATAAATGTATCTACTGCCGGCACCTTGACAGTCGGAGATGCATATTATCACGGCGCTTGTCTCACGTATATTGATAGTCTTGGATCTGGTACCACGGGTTCGGAGAGGTAAGTGTTATTAGAACATAATATTATTGTATTTCTTATTGTATTCCGATATTTTAATTTTGCATGTAAAAATTGTTCAACCGTCTTAATTTTAGACCTGATCTATATTTAATTAAATTTTCTCAATTAAATTAGCTTCAATATAAATACTCATTTATTTTGATGCAATGAAGAATTTAATGCTTAGTAATCGATTTTTATTTATTTTCAGTGCCAGTAAATTGAAAGATTTTACAGAGACTGCTTTTCAATTTATTAAGTCGGAAGTCGAAGATACAATACAATCGGAATTTGATGTGGAAACTACTTCTATGATAAACAAAAATGACGTTATAAATACTTCAGACGTATTCGGGGTGCCACCATTTTATGTTAAAAAAGGCCCGCATATCTCTTGTGAAACTCATGCATTTACATTCACAACTCCCATTACGAAACTGAATACGTTGAAATTGCTAAGAGCATTACAATTAAATAAGCCGATTCTTCTGGAAGGAAGTCCAGGTGTAGGAAAAACTAGTCTGGTTTCCGCACTCGCGAAAGCCGCAGGGCGTACTTTGCTCAGAATTAATTTAAGCGACCAAACGGTACCGTAAAATGGCGCAGTTTATTTTCATCATATTCTTAAAGTATAGCTTATTTCATCAAAAATTAAAATAAATGACATCTCTATTGTGTCTGCAGGACGTATCCGACTTGTTTGGCGCCGATCTTCCCGTAGAAAACGGGAAAGGCGGTGAATTCGCATGGCGGGATGGTCCATTTTTGCGAGCTTTGCGTGCCGGATATTGGATTCTGCTTGATGAGTTAAACCTGGCATCGCAATCGGTCCTAGAAGGCCTTAATGCATGCTTCGATCACAGGGGAGAGATATACATCCCCGAACTAGGGAAGACATTTTCAGTCAAACCTGGTACAAGATTGTTCGGTTGTCAAAATCCCTTGCGGCAAGGTGGAGGTAGACGAGGCTTACCGAAATCCTTTTTAAATAGATTTACTCAGGTATTCATATATTATAGATATACATATATATAGCGTGATATAATGTGTGCTATGAAAGTAAGTAACTTAAATTGTAATCTAAATTTATCATTCTTGCAGGTATCCATAGATGCATTAATGCAAGACGACTTGATGTTTATACTTGGTGTGCAATTTTCACAACTTCCTGTGGAATTGATCAATGCCATGGTGCGATTTAATAGCGAATTAGCGTCGGAAGCTGGCATCGTATGGGGACATGCCGGGTCCCCATGGGAAATGAATCTACGAGATCTTACTCGATGGTGTGAAACGATTATCGAAGCCGCTTCTAACGAATTTCGCAGTAGTAATTTAGAGTATAATCCAGGTGACAGCGTGGAGCTCATTTATGTTAACAGAATGAGGACTAATGAAGATCGACAAAAGGTGAGTCATTATAAAGTTATGTTTATCAAAATATCTAATAAAAATATCGAAAAATTCAGAATTGTACTGCAAGAAGTTGCTTTTAGGCTTATTAAAATATGTTGAGTTATAATATTTTTTATTATATAGCGTTTTTCTTAGTTTGGATTTTTTTGTCTTACAGGTTTATCAGGTATATAAAAATATATTCTTAGAGAGCTATCCTCTCCCACTCAATCAACTACCTATGTACCTCACGGAAGACAAACTTTTCATCGGCGACGTGACGTTAAGCCGAAAAAATTGCAGTGAACCACAGGACTTTAACTTGTTAGTGCTGAGAGAACAGAAAAAGACATTGAGGAGTCTCATGCAGTGTGTCAAAATGAATTGGATGTCTATTCTTGTACGCTTATTTATATTTTGTGAGATGCTTTTTGTTAAACTTCCATCTTTGACTAAATTATAATGCGATCAAATGTAATATATTATAGGTTGGTGCTTCGGGGTGCGGGAAAAGCAGTGTGGTTCGTTTACTTGCCGCTTTGACAGGCCAGAAGCTGAGATCAATTGCCGTGAATTCTGCGATGGACACGACGGAGATATTAGGTGGCTTCGAACAGGTAAGTGACAACGTGAGACAGATAAATATTTTCCTAACTTTACGTTAGGAATTTTCGAATATTCAAAGAGCCTCTGATTTCTCTGTATGCTTTCTGACGGGTCTTATATTTCCTGAAGGAAATAGACGATTCGGTATAGCAGTTTACATTATACATATATATAACTTAGCCGTTGATATCTACAATTAGTTGCCAAATTGTGGGTGGCCGCTAGTTTCTCTGACCAGCAATCCGATAGGATTTCTTCATTAGAACCGCCATTCAACGCATATGATAAGTTCAAATGATATGAAAATGAATAATAATGTTCTTTTAGACCTGTTCTAATATGCTTCGTTACCAAATATTGTAAGTCTTGTTCAGTACGAACAAATTGTTAGAATCCACATCCTTGTTTAAATATTTTCTTATTATTTATCTTATTTTGTCTGCTTCTTTCGCTTTGCAAATTTTAACCGCGAGAACGAAATAGCTCGTGTAATTTGGAAAAGCGATGGAAGGTTTACTTTAATCGTATCTTTGATATTTCTAATCTAATAAATATAAAAAAAATGTCTTTAATATTTTATCATTATTGTTCAAAACTCATTTCTCTAAAGAGAAATCTTAATAATTTCTAATCATTAAATATACAAATGTGTAAGGTCAATTTAAAAAATATATTGCTATTTATTTCGCCATATTTGAAATAACGCAATATTTTATTAATTAAATAAAAAGAAGAACATATAATTTATATATCACACATACTTTTATTTTAAATATGTGAGCAGGGTTTTATATACAGTTAAATATAAAGCATGGCTCTCTCTTTCTGGAAAGGATTAAATTTATGCTCGTTAATTTATATAGTTTACGATATTATCTCGCATACTCTGCTGTCGATTCGCAGCGATATTTCGGTTTTTCAGGCACCGGTCTCTTAGAAATGTTCTTAATAATAATACTTTGCCCTGATGAGATTATTTAGAATAATTCGCTTAAATATTTGGCTTTCAAGAACGCTCTAAAAAAAAAATCGATTTTAATAGCAATTCCAAGAGATATTTGCTGTTAAATGGTAAAGACCTAAAGACCTAAAGACGATAAATTATAAAATTTTGGGAGTATGTATTTTACAGGTGAACACTAAATGTATTTCAAAATACATAAAAATTTCAAGCATATCCCAAATATTCGGGATTTATTGAAACAATAATCCCGATGTAAATAATTGTAAAGATGAATTAAAATAATATATTATTGCAAGAAATGTACGGTTCAATTAATATTAAACATATAATCGAGGCTGCGAGACTTTCTATTCAAACGCATCTCGTATTACACTTTTAATACATCTCTAAATATTTTTTTTCTTACAATTGCCATTAATCGATCACGTCTCGATGTTGCGTTTATAAAATTACAATAAAAAATTTCGGACTTGCTCTGCCACTTTCTTACACATATAATTTACATTAATTTACATTAAACATTTATTACACACGCGACGTACCTATATAAGAAGAAAATATTTTGTGGTAGTCACAGTTAATTGACTTGTACCTAAGCAACGTCCTTCGCGCGCTGCTTTTTACACATCTCTGGTGAATAAAGAAAGAAGGGATTGAGTAAGGATATTAATTTTACATAATTTTGATAAATATCGACTCGCCACACAATGTTACGCCGTATATTCATTTTCAAACACATGACGCGTCTTTACATTGATATGCTTTTCGCTATACAATAAGAAACAATTTCTATACTAACACTTTTAAGATACTTTAATATATGTTTAATTATGCCAATAGTGCATATCTTTCATAATTTTGGAAGAAATTTTAATAATTCGGATTTGTGTTTATTTTAACCAGACTTATAAATAATTTAAACATGTTAAGAAGATATTCTTTATTAGATTCCACGTCCACAAATTCAAAATGTCTTTCTTAAGATTGAAATATGCTTATTAGTTAGATTTTTAGAGGATAATTTATTACAATTATGATCTGCGAACTACGATATAGTACGACGCAAGCCTGATATGAATAATTTTTACAATTTTTTTACATAAAATTAGTAGAAATCACTGCTTTTAGTTATTCTTGTAATTAGGAATTATACCTTTAATTCGTGTGAAGTATTATGTCTGTGCTTTAAAAGATCACGTGACATTAATTTGTCAATTTTAAGTATTATTAATTGAGTTTTGATTATTCTTAACATTATGAGTTTTCTTGTTTTGTCGATTTTTCTTGTTTCAATGTTCAGAGTCGACCTTTTTTAAATATGTTTTCTAATATCATGTTAATCACTTCAATATTATAATTTTTTGGGAGTAAGACTTCGAAACCGTTCAAGTTCTTCTTTATTATAGAAATGTGATGAGCAAATATTTGAAATATATATATAGGGATATATCGCTTTTGGTTCGCTGTTTTGCTTCAAATACAACATTAATTTGAAGCATTGAATTTATAAATTTGAAAATAAATATTGGAGGTAAATATATTAAGAACAATTATGGAAATTTATTAATATACCAAGCGTACAACTAGCAAACAATTTCAACGGAATGGGGATGATTGTTCATATCTACATTTACATCTACATTTACTTTAATTATTCTCGGTTCTCCATTTGTAGAACAAACTGATTTCTCTGCTTTTTTACTCTCGTTAATCGTTCTCATTTGCATAAAACAAAAGTTTTGGTGTAACGCACAATTAGATCGGCGAGACTTAGGCCTGTTGGTTTTCGCTGCACTTCTGAATTAGTGCAATAAGTTAGAATAAAACAAATATATTTTTTTTTTATTCTAATTTATTGCACTAGTTCAGAAGTGCAGTGAAAACGAACAGGGGCCTATTGATGCATTGTGCGATTGCAACGGGTGCAATCTCTAAAATGTCGCGTAGAAAATATATTATGTAATTTATTATATATAGTATCTCGTTTCGAGAAGATTGAGTCCCCAGATGAAGAAGCTCAGTAGTAGTGCCACTTTACGAAGGACTGAAATGCGGCAGGACTGCACATTCGATCGTTATATATACACTTAATGAGTGCACCTCTAACTTGGCTAAATGAAGAAATTATAAATCTTTTCCAGTTAATTATACTTTCTACCATTACCACGTATTGTACTTCCCCGACTCGCCAGAGATATTCGTTTCGTTTTCAGTTCTGTTCTGTGTATAGCTGAAAAAGCAGATCACGAATTAATATTATTTTATATCTCTAAGGTATATATCGCTCTGTATATATACATTGTATATACTTTATATTTCTCTAACGATAAGAATCTATTACCATGACAGCACACCGACGAAGAGACTAGGACGTTTATAAGCAATCACAGATACATTCAGATGATGCCCGGTGGATTACATTTCTTTTTTCTTCGATTTGTCGCGTTTTATTTTTTAGCTACAACGTCCAACTTATCAAAAAGAAAAGGGAATTAAATTTCAACTTGTATATGATATCGAATGATATCCGGACTTTAAAATACATAGCTTGCAATGATAAGTAAACATACTTTATGCGCATATATTATTCAGAATATTAAATTAACGTGAAATTTTAATTGGATTGCTGATCGCATGCAAATCATAGTTAAAATAAATTAATGTTATTATTAAGTATTTAATTATCAGTTTAATTGTCAATTTACTACACTACTGCTTAGAAGTTAGAATTGTGATTAAATTTTGTGAATATTTTTTAGATTTCTTGATGAAGTACTTCTGCTTTATGATGAAAATTGTAAAAGTTGTCGGAAAAAATTCTAATCATAAATTTTGTAACAAATAAGATATAAGATATGCATGTACCTACGTTCTAAGGCAAGATAATACTGTTTTTCGGATAAGAAAGCAATGATCTTTACATTATTTCAATTAACGATTTTGGACGTGACAATAGTGGAAATTGATATATACATAAATACGAGTTTTATGAAAAAAGTCAGTCTGTCAATTTTTTTTAAGTCTATTATATTGTAAAAGTAAAGTGCATACTAATTTTTTTAATGACTTTATTTTCTAACAAAACTCAAGCTGCATTATTTGTATGATTAATCAATCATACACATTTTATCAACATTTTGACGTATTCTTGTTCCTCGATATTGTATTAAATGTCCGTAAAAAAAATTTACGATGGTATAACTTCAATTTTATCTAGATTAATATTGATATTAATAACTGCATGAACGTAAAGTTTTGTGGATATTTTCAAACGCAATTGGAGATAGTTGTGATATTCGCTGATATATTAACGTTCATTTAAAAAATGTTTAAGTAACGCAGTATTTGTAGCGCGTGATTCATTTGATTTCAGCTTTTTATCAACATATGAACTGATTGGAGTACAATACTCCAGGAGAGGATTAGGAGGATAGGAAGGATTTTTCCTGAAAGTCTGTTTTTATCGTTTTTGCAATTATTTTTACATTGTAATCGATTAACGTTGTGCTTTTTGGTTCGATGATTGATTAAGGTCGTTTATTCGCTGGGGAAGTCGCTACTCGTCGGACTCATTTGCAGATCGTTCAGTTCCGCCGGTGGTGGTAGCAGGAGGCTCGGTCTCCTGGATAGTTCCTCCCCGTACAGGCTAGAGGTGCTCTTCGGTCTTGAGGTCAGACTCCAAGGATCGGGTGGTATCACGATGGAATCGTCCTGTAATTTTACTGATAATTTTGTATTTGTATCGTAAGCTTGGATAAAAGATTTATATAATTAATATAATAATCACACAAAAATGTCTCGATAGGAGAAACATCGAGGAAAATTAGTCTAAACAATAAGTGATCTTTGAGTGATTGAGGGATGGGGGCGTCGTTAAAGATCAATCTTTAAGCGATTAAATACGAATTCCGTGATAACTTTCGGTGATTACTCAGACGAGTGTCCTACCACCAGTAAGTGTTTGGCAGTTGGCGGCAGGGGTGGTTTTAAGAGCGCCACATCAGTAAGATTGCATCCCGACGGCACGGTCGGCGCCGCCAGGGGTGGATCCGGCGGCGAGGGGAGATTCATCGGCGGTTCGTATCGGGGTAGCTGAACGTTCTGCATCGGACCGGCCGCGGCGGGTCCGAGAATCCACCGGGCTATACTTTCGCAGCAGCCGCAGCACACGTCCGTCATACCCTGCCGCAGCCCCCGGTGCAGGGCGAGGAACAGGGCCGGGTTTACGAAGGCGTGCACGTACGCGATGTGTAGGGTCACCTGGTACAACAAAACCGCGGAATCCAGTGATTTAGATGCGATGCACAGTTTGCATCGTGCTGCTGCAAACATAAATCTATAAGCTAAACCAAAATTACGCGGTAGCGTGATGCTTATAAAATAGAAAGGAGGACGAAACCACGTAGAGAAGCTGCACTGTCTTCTTTTAAAGCAAGAAATTAAAATTATAATTAATATGATCGATTTATCGCATGAGAACGATAAAAAAATGCTAAAAATAACAATAAAAAATAAATGTAGTTTAATTATTCGTATATGAATCTGATTTTATTTAAATTAATGGAGAATTATATTTAAAAGAATCTTTCTTTTTATGAGGCATGTTATAAAATTTCTACATTGAAAGATATTGAAGTTTATACATGTTTACACAATAAGATTTTTTTAAATTACGCTTTTCACTATTTTCGCGGTTCATCTACGTTTTGTCAAAATACCGGAAATTTATTGCGCATCGAGGAGATAAAATGCGGTAATTTCGTGCATCTGTTACGATGCTACATCAGCAAATCCGCTGCGCGATGTCTTCGAGTCTCTCGACGAGTTTTTCGGCGAAGACTCTCCTCTCTTGGAAAATTTATATTCTCGTGGAAAGATTCTTCGGAGAAACTCTGCTCGGTATATAGCTGTGAATTCGCTCGAGCAATACAACTCTTGTATTGGCACGGTCGAGCAAGTTACGATTTCATGTTTTCACGCGAAGTTTTCGCATCCTTTTTCTATCTCAGAACTCTCTGTATTGTTATCACAAGTCGAACTAAAACTTGACAAATTTTATTATATCTCGCACACGCGTATTTTGGACATCGCGTCATTAGAATTATTAACCCTGAAATGCAAAATTTTTTACAGCATTCTATTTTAAAAAAATTTTAAATAAATAACGACTGTTATAAAGAATTTTAATAAAACATTAAAAGAATTCTTCTTTACTAATTTGAACCCTTAAAAGTAGATGTGCAAAGTCGCGCGTTTTTAGTTCGCATTTCATATAGAGAGTACACGGAGAAAAGTCGCTTTGCATATATGCAAAACTGCGCACTTATAAGGATTAAGGAATTATATATTATAACGTTCAATTATAATGATTAAGAAAAAGGGTGAAATTTGTATCTCCAGTCATTTATATCTTCAGACGATTAACTTCGACATTTGTATGCTATTTGTGTGACGATACTGTATATTTATTTGTATTTATTGTAATGCTTATTTATATAAGCTGCTGATATGCCACCGATTATTTTTGGCTAATACATCTTTTGAAATTAATATAAGGCAGCTCATTCACAGTTGAATAAATAACACGACATATAATTGCCATTTTTAACGGGACGAAATTTGAAGGCGCGGGAAACATTTGTATATCAAGCTATTAATATTCTCCCTAATATCGCAAATGCGCACAAATGCGCCATTACATTACAAGTGAGATAAGTAATGACCGGAAGATATTTATGGGGACATAAATATCGATAGCGTCTAAATTTCGCGGGAAGTAACATTAACACGAACGCAGATACAAACTTGCCATTATCTTCTCGCAACACTCTATACATTCTAATTACCTCGTAACCAGTAGGGTTTCCTATAACGGGATGATGCACCAGGGTAACGAAAAACAATGGTCCCCAGAACAAGACGTACGCCGCTGTTATAACCAGGAACATTTTCACCCTCTGCACACCCTCGCGTTCCATTCTCCTGAGGTAATTCCTCATTTTCCGGTGTTCCTCGATGGCACCCGTTCTCTGAAATGTCGTTTCTGGGTAATTTTATATCTTTTTACACGGCACTCGCGTTTTCTTTTTTTCATTTCCATCTGCTTCGCATATATGTCCCATTTGTATGTGTATAAAAATGTACATATGTATATATAAAGAAAAACTAATACCTACCGTCAATACTGTTGTTGGTAATATTTAAAACTTGCTTTTTAGAAAACATTGAACTATTATTGAAATGAGGGGATTTGTAAATATTTATTCATTAATATATGTATATAGAAAAGGAATACGCTCTTTGCGTTGAAAATCATTGACGTGACTTACTTTTGGCGTCGTACCGTTTCTCGTGTCACCGTCTTCGGTTGCAAGCGCATTCGTTGCACCTTGATGCCCTCCCGTCACATTAACGAGCGTTGTAACGAGGCCAGCTACTCGTACCTGGAAATAAATACAATGTTATATAAATTTAAATAAAACTTAAGTAAAATTAAGTAAGTGATATTTTTTTATCAAAATGTATAAAATCTGTAAAAAGCTTTTTTCTTGTAAAAATGCAAAAACGCTGTTATCCAAAATGTTAATTCTAAATTGAAATATATATTAATTACATTTTTGTAATATTTTAATTTGTTACATTTTGTAATAGTTTGTAATATTTTGTAAGTTTTAGAAGTAGAAACTCTTTTTTTTTTATTATTATCTATATGTAATTTTATATATATACATTTGATAGACGTTGGCTCGATTTTTCCGCTTACCGCTTCGACGTTAGCTTTCGTCAGATCTCTGTGCAACTTTCTCAAGTGAAAGAGCGTGAGCGCTACGCAAATAATGTTGATGACAATCCAAAGGGCATTGAGTATATAGTGACGAAAAGGACCGTGTATTAATGGGCAGCTGGGCGTGTTGTGACCGCTCTCCGTGTTCGCCGCTAAAGCCCCGCTAAGAAACGTAGGTCCCAAATTGATAGTTATGCTGGCGAACCAAATCATGAAGGTGCCGAAGAGCACGCACTGCAAAAATAAGCGAATAATTATTCGATAAAGTTCGCAAAATGATTTTTCCAGTCACGTTATTTTTCCTGAGTTTTTCGGAGGTGCATTTATCAGCGCAAACCAGTAGTATTTCACGAATTGCGCTTGCGGTTTGATAACAATTTTTCAACAACGAATCTTTGAACTTTTTTTATAAAGATAATGAAACGGATTTTATTTGAGAAATATAGAACTAACATTAAATTAAGTATTATCGTCTTTTTTGCGAATTATTTGTAATATTTTTTATCCTTTTTTGCGATAGCAAATGACTGCATATGAGAGCTCCTATTGATTGCTATTGTCTCAAGTAAAATACGATACAAACTGTTTTTTCACAATTTAATTAAACTAGTCCTCTATGTTTTCTGTATAAATAATTTCTCAATGAGCTTACTAAATAGTTGAACGAAATGCTAGTTATTTTAATCTAATTACTTGACCGATGCTGATAATTTATAAATAAATTCTACAAGAGAAAATTTAAATTTGCAATTTTAAATCAAGCACGATGTGAGATGCACTGTTGTTTGATCCGACGAATTTTCACAGTAGAATGTTTTACAAATATAATTATGGATTTAATTGTTCAGCACGAAACAGTATCAACAAAAATATTATCGGAAACCATTAATCATTACAAATAGCGATCGTAAATTTTGAGAAAACATATATTTACAGGTTTCATAAAATTTCATAAATATTCATATTTATTGGATCAAACGTAGTCTCGTTTCGGATATCGTGATTGGTCAGTCTAACGAGTTTAAGATATAATCCGATTGTCTTCGTTTAAATTCTAGAAACTGACACACCTATGCAATCCTGTAATCCATAATTGATCCGCCATCGTAAAGAGTAAAGACCATTTTACCGAAGCCAAGTTTTAACCAGATTTTACATTTTTTGCATTTATTTGCTTGCTGATAAAAATAACAAATACTATTTTAAATACTCCTCTTTTTGTCAAAATTATAAAAATAAATTATAATAAAAATTTTTAAATATAATTATATATATTAAAAGTTAAAATTCTAATAGAAATCTATTTCATATTTGTCTTATTTCATATTTGTCTTATTTCATATTTGTCTTGTTATTTTTTGCAATTATTAAAAATTTACATTTTATGTTTTATTATTCATTTGCAATTTAGAAATTTAACTTGCAACAAGCGAGTTTAATAAACTGGGTACCAAGAAAATTGTTCTGACATAATTAAAACCTAAGGCCGAATAAAACGTATGTTGTTAGCGACGTTTAAAGTAATTGCAGAAATTATTTCATTCCATGATAAGGCTACAATTGCAATTTGCTCGCAAGGGACACATAATAATACACATCTCGCATGTTTAACGAACCATTATTAGAATTCTGTTGTTACGAAAGCGAATCGAGTGTCACTAGACGTACAAGTTATTGCGTCAAATTAATTTGAAACTATAATTGCTACTACATACGCGCAGGGAAGCCAAGTCGTTAAGGAATTAATTGCGCTAATTCAGTGTCTCGGATCGTATTGTAATGATATAGGTGATGTCTCGTAAGATCTGCATCGAATTTTAGAAGCCTTGCAGTAGTTTGATGAATTTGAAGATAACTTTTCCTCGGTGTCAGAGTTCTGCCTCGTGATTTTTAAATTCTTAATTAAATTCATTCTGTAGGTAAGTTGGAATAAAAACAAAATTTGTTTAAAGTTATAAATGAGAGATTGTAGAACATAATAATAATTTAATAATTTGTGATGAGAAAACTGAACTGATGAGTCGTACAATACTTGCAAATTACTTATTTATTTTTATACTTTATTAGTGATTATGTTTAAGTATTTATAATAATTCAATATATAAAAATTTACTATAAAATTGACAGAAAAAAATTCTGTCTTTACAAACGTTGACTGGATGAATTTATCACAACTTATTAAGAAGTGTCTAACTCAGGCTGTGCGCTTAATGTTTTTTTTTCTGCGGTGCAATTAATTTTCCTTGGAAAAATCCGATTTAGTCCGACAGCTTTCGCTCCGATATCTCTATATGCTGCGATCCGACGTGGACGGTTTGCACCGCAATCAGTCACCGCTAAATTCGCTATCACAATGCTGCGGTTAAGCGGAAATTTCTCTCTCATTTTGCATGCGAGATGGACAACCGCAGTCTACGTTAACCAAAGTCACGCGGTTTATTTATATGTCTCAATATTTTATCAATAGCTTGTCACAAGCAAACCTATTTAACCTTGATTTGATTTAACGCCTTAAAAGCAGTAGTATCTATATTTGTTTAAATAAGTACGTAATTTTATAACCGTAATGTGTGTACAAACGTAAAATCAAATGCTTAATCCTTTACCGAGTTAGACTCGATATGATACGTTGCTTATCACGTAATTCTTCAAGCAATAAAATCTGCACGCGATTATAAACGGCAAACTATATTTTTAGGATCTCCGTAAATTCCTTTAATTAATAAAAATCCTTTGATTAACATCAAATCAATTGATTAGACAAAGTTGAAGACGAAATACTTTATTTTTGCTTATTTACGGAAAATAGTTTGGACCGCAACGAGTTAAGAGACGATTGAGAAGATCGAGGGTTGAAAGTTAGGGAGTTTGTAAATTGAACGAGCTGAGTGCTGAGGGATAAATTAAATAAAACTGAGTTGTGTTAAAACTCTCGGAGATCGAGACGTATGCACGAATCTACTCTTATTTACTTTACGATGCATCTGAGAAAACCATCACGAGAAATCCTTGTCGAATAGAAAGCACAGATCACATTAACTTGACAACGCGCGTCATAATTCTTACCTGGGGTGAGTCCATCAGCAAGGGAGCGGTCAGATCTGCCTCCTCGTCGCTCTCTGGGAATACCGGGCTGTCGTTTAGCACGGTCGTTAGCATGTTTACCGTGGAGACGGTCACCAGTAGCAGAAAGGCGGTCTCTACCAGAGAGCACTTGTTAACGGGCTGACAATTCAATATACTGGAGCCTAGGGGCAACAATATAGCGGCCCTCGCGCAATCCACCATGGCTTGGTGGAATAACAATCCCTGGGACCACCTGTGAATCCCGGGATAACTATATGTCAACATGTTCGCTATTCTGTAGCCGTCTCATCTCCGATTACCCTCCCAATATCCTGAACTTATCATTGCATCTTATAAGATGTCTCCGGCAATTTCAGTTTATTTGCAATTATGTTTGAAAAAACCCATGAATGCTAATAGAATATTTCTAAGATATATGGAATCTCAAGAACGTATTGATTTTTTTACATGAATATGTAACGATTATCTTCCTCCGTCATTTATTGCATTCAACGTTAGATATTTTATTAATTAAATTCAAACCATTTCAATCTGTGAAGTTTAGTTCGCAAGAAATATACACATTTTACTCGCAGTTACTTGCAATCTCAAAAGATATTGCATGTACCAACGTTTTCGAGAAGGAAAATCAACTGTAAATTGATAGCAAGGTACATTCCTATAAGATTCGATATCATATTTGGGACACTCCGCAGTTTGTCACGCGCACCATGTTTCGCGTATCGATTAGATATTTTGTTTACTCGCAAGCATACAGCATACGATCGAGATTTTATTCGGTAAACAGCACGTGACGGTTACCGAGCCGCAATATAGCTGCCTGTTCACGTACCTGAAATAAAGTTCAACAAGTCAAGATACTTTTACACGAGATTAAAATCCCACGTATGGCACGGAAACTGAACTTGCCTTTAACTCATAAATTCTATTCAAAAGTATGAGAAGTCGCAATAAAGCAAATTTGTTTTCGTTTATTGCAACAGCATGTTCCTATATCAAACAAATGCATATTAAATTCACAATGCGTTTGAACGTTACGAGGCAAATATAATAGAACGCGATGGAACATGGCGTTTTCCATATCGCGCAGCATCTTTTCCTTCCATTTGTGAGAAATCACGGTCGTGTAATTTTTGCATCGTCGCGCGATATGCCCGTAGGAAGCGATTTTGTGTCGTATATCGAACGGGTCATAACGCGAGAATTTCCGGGGCGTTATTCCATGCGGATCAGGCCGTGCAAAGCAGGGGGGAATCATAAAGCGCCTGGTCTTCCGTGGATTATTATCGCTTCGTACCTGCGCAGCTGTCGCTTCGCCAGTATCAACGTCATGAGGATGATATTCGCCCCCATCCCCAGTGCACCGAGGCTAAATATGACGGTGGCCTCAGTCACACCACCGGGGTGACACTGGAACACCTTGGTGGCGTTGGACGTGACATTCCCGGAAGCGCCGATGCCGAATCTCAGATTAGCTCCGATCATCGCTACCGCTGAACCTGCACAAGAGAATCGTCTCATTTAGCTGTCGAACACACGCGTTCCAATTTTGTACTAGTTATTAGAACGGAACGGTCTTGAAATCCCGAAATCGTCCTGTCATTCGAGTGTACTAATCCCATTTTAATATATAAATGTTCGAATTTAACGAATAGTATAAAATATTTAGCACAATCTTGTAGCAAGATGTGAGAATTATTAGTTCCAAGTGCATGTTAAACAAAAATTCCTCTTAATGATCCATACAATTCCGGTTAACAAAATATGTTAAGTACAGAGCAGAAATCTGGTCATTATTAGATCACGTTAGGAGTTGTTGTTATTAATGAAGAACGCGCGAATCTCAGATATTTCCATTTTCCGTGAAATCTCGTGTTCCGCTCCCGGCTTTCATTGAAATCCAGTTACTCTAGTTAGGCCTTAATGATCCTTCGTGTGTAACTAGAGGCCGAACACTAATTGAACGTCCAATTATTGTCTCAATAATTATGGAATAGTAGAAGCGATCTTTGCCAATGATTCCTTTGATTAATTCAGTTGGTCACTGACATGATGACATTGTGGTGACAAAACTGGATTGATCAAGGATGAAATCTTATCTTTTCGGCATTTTATTATAAGACTTATTTTATTATCAATTATTTGATTTAATAAATTTTATTTGAAATAAAACTTGATCGCTTTAAACATTCTTTTTGCTGATAGAATATAGATTGATGCAAATTCTTAAATTTTAACATTTCAAAAATTGATTTAAATTGAATTGAATTAAATTGCTGACTTTTATAGATATTGATAACTTGCAACTCTATTTTATTTATTATTTTATAAATACGGTCTTTATAAAAATATTGGTTTTGAAAATACGGTTTTTGTAACAATATTGGTTTGAAAATACGGTCTTTATAAAAAGATTCCATTTCTTTGGCTGTCGATCAGCCATAAATTTTAAACAGCGCCGTAAAATTTCAAAATAGACCTCGTTAAATCGTTCTATTCAAAAGCGGTTACATTTCTATTTTAATTCAGTCTTCGTTCAATTTTTTTGACCATTTTTATTCACTTAAACCAATTTGGCCAAGCACGGTATCTAGATATTTCGAAGAGGCGTAAAATACCTATCCGGGTGAACGCGATATTGCTTGTTTATTCTTTCGTCGGGCTTCAGTTGCGCGCACATTTTATTGAAAGAAAAGTGAGAAAATAGGAGAGAGACTGGGAACAGTGACTATATCTGAATTTTATAGATATCTGTACCTGAAAACGTACAATATGTGTCTCGGAACTACCGCACTTTTCTTCACTCGCAGGACTTCCTTTTGCAATCGATTTTTCATTGTCATAAATGTCACGATATCAGAAGTTGAATTGCAAGAGAAAAAGAAGCCCTTCCGCGCACTAAGCTTCAATTTTATAAACGATAGAAAAATTTCATCATTCATTTGTTTTTTTATATTTAATATCTATAAATATTTTTTCTACTGTTTTTGCACAAATAAATGTGCAAATACTGCAAATAGACCACAGAACTTCATGTTCAATTTAATTCCTACAGATATCTCTTTATCGTAAAAACGAATAAGCGTATAAGATCGTATATATAAAACACGTCTAATGCGGCCAAACGAATTTTCAGTAAAATGCTTGGCTTGGGGAGAATCTCATCTCTTATCGGCCAATAAAGGTATATCCAGGATACGCTGCGCGCTCTGGAGCACTTATCGCGAGATCATATATCCCTCTTTCTTCCTTCGGGCAAAATCATTCGGTTCTCATTTACCGAAATAAACGCGGGCGCGCGGTTGTCTTCGAAACGTCTCCTTGTTTTCGCGCATACACACGACCCACATTTCCGACTCGTGACCCGCATTAACCGAGAGAGAGAGATATTTTATACTGCCGTACGAGAAGTGTCAACTAAGGGAGAGAAGGGAAGAGAAAAATAGGGAGACGCGCGAGAGACAAACAAAGACAAGAAGCAGAGCTTCAACTTCATTCGACCTGTAAAAACTCGATCGTTGCCGGACTCGGTCCGGGAAAACTGCAATAGCTATCGATGTACAGCCAAGCCAGCGAAATTAAGCAGCATCCGATACGAACTAATTCGATTTCAGTCTGCTGCAGTTAATTGTGTCAGGAACTATACGAAGGTGAGAGAAGAGAAAATATCCTCTGTCGCCTGTTGACACGCGCGCTTCGTCACGGTTCCGCTTCTTGTGACGACGTACGCTTCGCGTCCAGCATTATACGATTTTCTGAGTTTTCCGAGCTATTTATAACTTGTCCGGGAAATTCCCTCATCGCCAAGTTCTTCACTTGCATTTTCAATGAATTTATTTTGAGACGAAACTATTACTCTTCTGTATTGTAATAATGAGTTCTCCGGACAAACAGCGAGATGAGTAGCAAACAACGGTTCTTTTATTCTACTTTTCGTCACAGAAAAATCTAAAATATGTTTGCCATTA
Organism: Temnothorax longispinosus; assembly: GCF_030848805.1. Lineage (NCBI taxonomy): Eukaryota > Metazoa > Arthropoda > Insecta > Hymenoptera > Formicidae > Temnothorax > Temnothorax longispinosus. The sequence continues at coordinate 22,276,423 of NC_092363.1, read as the reverse complement.
AGTTCGTAGCTTGCAGCCGTAAAGCCACGTCATGGAATCTTGAAAGCGCCTTTCGACGTCACAGCTTTTTCGATTCCAGAATTGCTGGGAGTCGCTTGGCAATCGGCCGACGCGAGTCTTCCCTTTTAGCTATCGATCGCGGCAAAAAGTTTTACTGATCTGAAGCCAAAAAAGAAACGACGATTCTCGTGGTGTACTGCTACCAGAAAGTATACTACTACTGTTCTTTTATCTGATGTCGGATTTCGATCGTTAAGTTGTGAGTGGATTGATATCATTGGTATCTAATTTATAAATTCCTATCAATCAGTTATTTCGCAATACTCTTAAATTAAGAAGACGCGAGGCAAAAAGCAGATAGATTGAAATATCGAAAAAGATCAAAGTACTTCTTATACCTTTATTCTCAAACGAAGCAATTCGTGCGAAATAAAGTGCTCATGGTTAACTTCGTTAATTAATTACATTAATTAAATTTATGCTACTGCAGACATATCTTTTTATGATATGAGAGAAAGAAGAGAGGGAGAGAGAACAAGATTTGCCTTTAATTTGAAACCTGCAATAATGGATCAAGTCTCTTTCTAAAATAAGCTGCTTAATTAGAAATGATAAGTTGACATAAAAACACGTCGATGGAAATCTAGAAAAAGAAATGTTTCTGATTAAAAATCGCGGCGGACAATGCATGCGTCACTTGCGGACGAATTTTAAATTTAGAATATTTCCAAATGATAGATAGGTTAAGTTTAAGGAATGCAGATATCAGTAGAGTAATATCGATTATTTATCCGATTTCCGATACGGTATATAGGCAACGGCCAGGTCGCCGGTCGGACGAGCATAGAATTACATCCCGAGACCCTCCTCTACAAGAATGGATAGGAAATGGTGAGAAGCTCTCGCACGGGGGGTTCTGGCTACTTGAGTATAAATTAGTGCGCAGAAATGCCGTAGTGACTTTCCCAGTTCTCGATTTCTTAAGTCGATCAGTCTTTACACTTAAGCGAAATCTCAACATATTCTAGAAAAATTTTGGGATCGTCGAATAAAGGTAATTTTTCAACTTGATATCGAAGTTTAAAATTTTATCTTGAAATTGGAAATTCAAATTTATGAAAAGTCGGATATACCTAATAGTATAAACAAAATCTGTCACAACCAAGAAATGCTTCAACTGAAATAATTAATTTTCAGGAAGCTGTTTAAATTAAAATTGAAATATTCTGAAGAGAAGGTAAACGAGTTTAGCTAAAACGGATCAGATTCCGAATCAAATAAGCGATTAATTTAAATCAAGATCCATCTCCACTCTCCCTAAAACTTAAAGACTTAGAAAAGACAATCAAAGCCGACGAATTCAAGGAAGGCTTGCATCACAAATTAATAGAATTTAAAAACAGATTTCCGAATTTCAATTTGGGGATCATAAATTTGATCCCTGTTACAATTGTTATAAGCTATACGATATCTTTTGATGTTGATTAATCACACAAACTAATCCAAATCCTGGGTAAATGCTTAAATGTATTGATGTAAAACGGACAGATTCCATATTCCTTATCAATTCGTGACAGCGTGTTTTTTTTTACGCGCGTTTTTCTCGTCGACCGTCCCGCGAATCGTAAATTTCCATCTGTTCGAGAGTTTTTAGCGAGCCGCATCTAGGAAGCGCCAGAAGGACATATCTCATGCATATTTATGCGGGGATGACATAATTCAATTTTAGGGTTGTGGTACATCAGCGGCGCGATGTGCTTTCCCTCTGACCATCTCACAATTAACCTGCCGGTAATTCGTCCTGCTGCGGGCCAGCCTTCGCCCGCAGCGCGGGTCCAGAATCGCAGTAACGCTCGAAATTACTTTTCGCGTGTTTCAAAACTTGAATGTATATTCAGCCGGCGCCAGGACGAAGTTATCTCTCGCGGGAAAGTTTTCCCCGCGGCGTTTTCCGTTTTGTCTTCGTGAGTTTTATCACGGTTATTTCTGGGCAACGAGGCACGTGACGCCCATTCGCGGTGCGTTGAGATAAGGAATTAAAAAAAAAGAAAGATCCAAAATAGTGGAGTCGATTTTCACCAGAGTTCCATTCTTAGCGGATAAAATCGTTATCGCCATTGTATAACTTTAATGTCGTAGTAACCGTGACATCTTCCTAATTTTTCGAGAGAACTAAAATGTAACTCAGCGCTTCTCAAAAGATGATCTTGATAAAAGGCGAGTAAAGGACGTGTATGTATAATAAGCCGGCCGATATTATCGATTCGTAAATTGCTCTCTATATCTACAAAAGACTTCTGCACAGATTATGATATTCTTTTTTATATAAAAAGATTTAATACTTTTTCACAACACCTCCACGGAAAGTTCGACTTTCCATGCCTGTAGAGAGGGGCGAAAGCGGTCAATTTCGCGCCAGGGCGGCATAAGCGGGCGGAAAGTAACCACTAGGGAGGAAAGTGGTTACTTTCCGCCCGCTATGCCGCCCTGGCGTAAAATTGACCACTCTCGCCCCTCTCTAGGCATGGAGGTCGAACTTTCCGTAAAAATGTTGTGAAAAATATCGTGTGCATCTCGGGTCGAAAGCTTTTTCAGACTCTTTTGATTTGCTGCCCTCGCCTTCGGCTCGGGCGCCAAACTTCACACTCATCTGAAAAACGCTATTTTCGCCCCTTGGTGCACAATATACTATTAAATTTTCAATCTTTTTTCTGATATTGAATGGACATTGTTCACACTGCAAATCTAAGTGTGTCATTTCCACACGCATAAACGTCTAAAAATAACACACTAGACTTAAGCTCTTTTTACATGGTTTTTTACGTGTTAAATTACATTATTTAACACGTTTAATTGTATTAAATTAAAAGTTAATACGTTTAATCGTGTTAAATGACGTGATTTAAAAGAGCTTCAGCTAACATAACACACTTGGATTTGCAGTGCACTGAAATGTATTTCAAATAAAGATTATTAAGATATCTTTTGAGATGCGTTGGGTTACATTTTAGTTCTCTCGAAAAATTAAGATGTCATGATTATTATAACATAAAAGTTATACAATAGCGATAACGACTTTGTCCTAAAGATGGAACTTTGCGAAAATCGAGATTTACTAACGAATTTCTGTATTAACAATATTAATTTGGAATTGAAATATATTTACATAATTTTGTTTAGCACGGCGATGCATAAAAATATTCAATTAACTGTAGATTTAAATGTAGATTTAAAAATCGTAAAAATCCGAGATTGTTGAATAAATATCAGACAAAATGATGTATTGTAGCGAAAGTTTAATTGCTCATAGTTTCACGGCTATTTGCATATGCAAATTCCCCTGCGATGGACCCTTGAAATGTTTTATTCTTGATAGTGTTAGCCATTGCGTTATCTTAACGCAAGAATAAACCTTTCAATTAACGCAAAGATTTTAAATTAAACAAGACGTGATAAAGTCGACGGTTTATTGGTAATATTTGATTACTCGATCGATAAACACTTACATGTGTAAATAGGATATCGGTAATTGACACACAGTTACACAGATATAAAGTGGATCACGTAGATTCCGATAGAAACGAATGGGATTTAAAGCAATCCAATTAGGCAGACCTAAATAAATTCGTTAAGTCTTGACGAGATCCCAACACCGTTTCTCTTTGTCTCTCCCGTTGTTTTCTCGCCTTCGATTTTTCCATTCTTGGTAATCGGCTGTAAGATTACCCTGTTTTTCTTTTGCCTGGGTGAAAACCAATAACAATCCGAATAATTCGTGAAGCGATGCCGTGCACCTATAGTAATTTACCGCAGAATAATTTCATCGAAATTGCAATGTTCGATATCTTTCTTTTACCGTTTCATTAAAATAATAGTTATTTATTCAGCAAATATAATTGCAGACAAAAACAAATAAATATTTCATCATTTTATGACGACATTTAAAAACCGACAGCATTGATATTATTTAGAACTAGTAATAGACGGAAAATGAAGATTTCTTTAAAACTAATTAATCTATATTGTAGATGAAGCTATAATTTATATAGAAAGAGACAGCAAATCATTAAGTCAAGCTTATTTAGCTGAAACTGTTGCCGTTGGCACAACTACTGTGTTATGTATATGAGTTCATCAAACTCGCTTGTCCTTCGAGCGTAATTTGGAAAATACATCACGCGCGCTCGTAAAGTTTGCCTCCCTCGCAGAGTGCGGTAACGCGCGGGGACATAACAATCGCCGGAAATCCGCGGTGGATGTGCTCCGAACCATTGAAATCGCGCGATTGCAGAATGCGTTTTGATTATTCCGGTCTCGGGCGCGAGACTCCCGCGGCAATTACATCGCGTGATTAATTAAATTTCGGTCTCCTCGCGTACATACATGAAGGGGGAGCCTGATCGAGCGCGCATTGGTAATTCTGGGGGAACATCATCAAAGATGTTAATTACGCATCCTCACCGCGGCGGTAATTGGATCTCGTATGTTCCCCCAGCGACTGGAAAGTGGTGACGTATTCAGGATCGTTCGCCTTTAAGCGAGCGCGACTCGGCACGATTATGCATGAATGCCCGGCATTCGGGGATGATTAATTTGTAAATTCCCGCCGCGTCTAATTCGCTTGTCGCGCATTAGACGACTGTGTGAACATCGGCGCGCGATAAGTCACAGTTCGGGACAAATTGATTGTTCGTTAAATATAAGATTTCTTTATTTTCTCTGTATTTAAAAGAAGTACGAGAAACGTATCAAATTTTGCAACTTTTAATGTTCCAAATATATAAATCGTTATATAAACGCGAGGAAAAGTAATGAAATAAGGTTTTATAAACAATTAATATTAAGAGAAGGCTTTATAATCATATATCAAGCAAATAGGGTGAGTAAAATTAAAGTCATATTGCAAGAGAAAGCTCAGAATATTATTTCAGGAAATTGCAAGTATACTTTAAATTTTTGATTATATAATTTAAATATATAGACAATCCGATGGGTATGTATACGATACGATCTAACCGAAATTTTTATGAAAATAAACAAAAATTCTTTGCGAAATTGCGAGTCCCGAGCAGTTTGTCTAGGTTGTCGATCGATCTTATCAAAAGTCAATTTTGCCGGTACAGCGTTGTAAAGAAAATGATATGTTATGATTCATCGAATTTCTCCCGCCGCTCGTTTATCTTTGCGGGCGTTATCTTGAACTCACGGCACTTAGAAGCTTGATAAAAATCTTAGTAATACTTTCTCAGCGGAAGGATAGTATGCAAGAATATATTAGAGGCAATTGTTTGCGTCTGAACAAAATCTCGAATAAAGATTTATTTTTTCTTCATTTCTCAAGAGAATAGAAATATTACGTTTAAATTGGGCCTGTAATATCCACGAAATAAGAGATTTCCTTGTTTATGAAAGCAAAAAAGCATTGTTTATCATTTATGTTCACAACTCGTGCTTTATTCGCTTCTTGTCAAGCTTTGATGCAAGATAATCGATCATCGTCTGTCGACTTTAAGTCGGAAGCCACGTCCGCTTTATCATCGGGTAGAACTACTGTGGTCGACGTTGTGTCTCTGAACTACTTATTAGCCCCGAAACCTCGAACTCACAAATCAAACGTTTGCTGTATGTACCGTCGGGACCCGGTTTGACCCTTGGCAGACAGAATCTATGGGCTTTATCATGTTATTACGTTACCGCATAGCTAGATTAATGCTAGTACTAGTCAGCTTACAATCTTAAGAACGCATAAGAATTCACACTACACGCTGGCGCTGTTAGAATGCGTTGTATCATGTACAACATTCGGTATCAGATTACTGAAAAGCTATCTATCATTAATGTTTTGTTAAATTATAAGTTTTTGCTAAAATGACGAAAGAGAGTGTATTGTTAAAATTACGAAATTTTATAACTAATCTGTTATTTGAATGTATTTCATATTGATCTTTGGAGATACTGAGATAACTAACATAAGTATAATTGTATAAGACAATATATCAGTTAATTCAAAACATTTGCAATTTCTCGTTTTATTTTCTTATATTTAAATTTGTTTTATAATTTACTTTTTATAATTTAATTTTTTTGTTTTATAATTATTTGTTTCCGGCATCAGACACGTGTCCCCCATATTATCATGTTAAGAATGCGAGTAATAGCCCTACACAGGCTATATTTTTCAATCATCTCGTTGTAGCTCCAATATCATATTTCAACCACTCGATTGTTATTGTCAGTCATGATTCGATTATCTTTCACGCGTTGTTTGTCCACTCTTATTCTCTCTAACCTCACAATCAGTCATGTAAACAGTTTTCAATATAAAGCAACGCGTGCGCATATTTCTCCTCTTTTATAAAAATAAAAATCATATACCTTCAACCAAAGAGGGTGTGCGTATTAAGCTAGAAGTTTAAAGTTCTGCGCAATTGTTTCAGTTCAATCTTTCTGATAGCATCATTTTTTACACGATTTCTTACGCGAAACGTAATCTACCTACTGCATAAAAAGGGAGTTGGGTCTACTAATTTATGAATTACTATGATTATTATTTTTATGAATAAAAATTGTCCTCTGAATATTATTGTAAAACACAGTATATTATCATAAAATTACTACATTATACTAATTCTGTTTTGTTTAATTTGGCATACTAATCTGACTAGTAATAATTATTTTCAACTAATTCTCACGAATGACATCTTTGTGTCGCGGAATTCTTTTAAAGCAGCAGAAATCTAATTTTATTTAAAATTGATTATAGATGAACATATATAAAAAAAAAACCTAAAAAGAAATGAAATCGACAAAATTCTCTTGTGCAGCATCGAAAAATGGCTGACTTTTATCGATACCAATATTACACTGTCGCCAAGTTTTTCCAGTGTTACAGCGGAAAATGGAATTTCGTAGGTATAGAATGACGCCCGCGTGCGCACCGACCTTTGTTTAAGAACCTATTTTCCGAGACAGTGACTGCGGCTTGCGAAGAATCTATAAAATCTCGACACAAAAATTCTCATCCGCTTTTGCGGTTTCCCGATGGTTGCCGTCGCATAAACCATCGCTATGACCTCAAAGTATAGCTATCGCAATAGCTATCACAATAGCTATAAATGGGAGGATGTTTGATATCTCTACTATTGTGGAGGATTATCTTCATGCATGGATACGCAGCTGAGATTGAATTGAATGAATGACTTCGATGAGCAACTGTAATTAATATATTTATCACAAGAAAGCAATTAAGTTTCGCTTAATATTAATTTAATGTATAAAGAAAAATTTTTCGTGACCTCTTAGTGTTCAACTATTGCCGATATACATATATATATTTACATTTGTAAAAATCAGAATGTATTTTAAATGTATATTGTTTTTCATTGCAATTTTGACATTGTTAATTTTATCTGCTCGCATAAATATTTAATTTTAATTTATTTTGCCCACATATAGTTTATATCAATTTCTAATTTCTTATATTTTTTATTTATGTAAATTTATGCTTATAATATATTTTAAGATCTTATGTAAGATGCTTACGCAAGAACCAGGTCGTTCGAAGTTCGAAATTCACGTTATCTCGATCAAAGCTTTAAGCAAATACATACTCTCCTTATCAGATACAGTATTCGAATAGGTCAACTCGAAGATCAAAGCCCAATTGATCCTTGGACTTTACTCTCCCCAATAATCTTCGTCGTCTCTATGGGCGTCACGTCGAAACATGAACCGATCTTCTTTCCGTCGTTCTTGGTCGCATCTTTCTTCACCCTCGTTATTGTAGTCCGGCTTCTCTCCTTTCCTCCTTCGATCTCAGTGCGTCTCACTCGTAAAATTTATTCCGAGTTCGGACTTTCGCGAAACGACGAATATTTTATCCCCCGCGGGATTCAAAATATTATTCTGGCCAATTCGGGCAAGGTAATTCCATGGGAACACCCCCGCTGCCTCAAGCTGACTTCTCGGTACGGCAAGACTGACCCACGATAGAAATTCATTGTCTACCTGCCTGGACGGCGGAATTCTCGCGCAAACCCGGCTTTATTTAAAATTTAAAAGACGACCGTTACGAGGAACCAGAGTACCATTTTGTGAAGGGTGTACAGTTCTGAAACGCGCTCTGGTTTCCCTCGCATTCTCCTCGGGCTTCTCGTATAAGCAGGGACAACAATGCACACGCTATTACCTCCTTCTCTCAAACTCGACGTGACTTCTTTGTTGTAGCATTTTCTTCTTTACAAAGCTTGAATATGTAGGAGTGACGCATTAACTTTGAAACATATCTCTTACGCACTCAGTCGAAGGACGTAAATCAAAATGTCAGGTTTTATTAAAGAAAAGAGGCGAAGGATATAATTAAAATTATAAATTAGGAAACATATGTATCACTTTTAATAAAGTAGTTATTAGAGTTATTAGATTTAGCAAATTTTTAGCATACTTTGTGATTAATTAGAAAAAAATCTACTTGCAGTCTCTTTTATTAAACAGTAAGTAATATATACAAGCAATTATATTTTTGCATTAAATATAATAAATTTTCTGACATATAGTTCTACATTTTTACAAAATGCTAAATTAAAATCTTTAATTTTTTTTATATTTTCTCCTTGAACGGAATCTTCAATTATTATAACGAGACTGCGACATCCCACAATTACGCCATAACGTGTTAAGGACACATTCATTGAACAGCAAAGTCAGCGCCTTCGAATGATAAATGTGAGAGTTCTCTCCTTCATTCAGTCGTACTTTCGGTTACACTGATTTTCCGATTCCCTGAGTTTTCACGGGTGAGAACTGTACTTGACGGAAATTTTTCTCACGGCTAATGGCGCAAGATCGACTTCGCGGCACAGGATCGACGTTCTCGAGCGCGAATCCGCAATTTCGCGCCGCGTGAACGCCTTGCGTTACGGGCGTCAAATATTTGCGGAGAACTCACGGCCGAGACTCGGAGGCGAGGCTCTCTCTGCGAGACGATCACACACACCGTGGTTATCCTGTGAAGCATTTCCCATGCGTTGTCGATGCAAATGGAATGTGCGAAGTGCTCGTTAACTATCGGCGCGTCTAGTCTAGTGGCGAATGCACAAAACCCGATAATTATTGCCATAACTTTTCGCTCACCGTAAACCGATCCGGTCTGCGGCATCCCATTGGCTATGCAGGCATTGCGGGGAAAAATACGGCCGGTTTATTATCATGCCGCGCGACGCGCGATAAACCTGGTTAAATTTCTCGCCGATACAGACCGCGACCATGATTTTTTTATCGTCTTCTCTTAGTCACCGAAGTTTAAATGACGACGTGATTAAAACTTGTCGTATGATCCGCGCATTGTTTTGTAGTCTTTTGTATAAAACTACTTACAAAGCATACTGTGCTTTAGAGTTGTGGAATTTTTTATTTTCAGCTAGATTCTTTGACAAATTTGAAATTTTGTTTTAATAAGAATTTTATGCGAGTTATTATTTACAAAAATTTACTGATTCTTACATTAAGATACATTAGTCTTACAAATTCCCAAAATTGGTTTTAGAAAGTTTTATATATATAGTTATATCCTTTTTAAATTAATTAAGGATAATAGTGGAGAAATTTCTTATATCAATGCTAAGTAATTGCAAATTAAAACTTTCTTTAAAATTCTATTAAGAAAACGTTGAATTTACATTGGCCAAAAGTTCTACAAGTGAAAGCAAGCGTAATAGTTTTGTATCTCATTTAACATCGGGTCTTCCCTTCGCACACATTTCTCGACAAATTGAGCAAAATTATGCAGTTATTTCACCGTTTAGTGCACTCAGTTTTCAACATTTTATGACACGGTATTTTCTCTTGAGCACTACTATTCTCTTTATTGCAGCATTGACCTAAAAAAGGATTGATGCATCAATGAGATCATGGTATGTTGTCGCATTTTAAGTATCATTCTAAATTAGCAAAAAATTAATTAACAAGAATAGAAATATAAATATGGAAATTTTTCTTAACTTATATTTTCAATTATTTCTCTCTCTCTCTCTCTCTCATTTTTTATATATACTAGACACCACAGACGCGCGCTTTGCGCGCGCTATTTAGCTTTAACATTTATGCTATTACTATTACACTATTAACTCCTTGATACACATAACTGTCAAAATATACGATGACAGCTGCAAATAAAGTAAGCGCAGCGAGAGAACCAACCGGCATCGCGGAAAAGCGAGTAAAGCGACAACAATAAATTTCGATAGATTCGAGGATCGACTTTACATGCCTTTTTTAGATATGATGATGATGATGATTTTATATAGGTATCAAATTTTATGCATTCAATTAGAAATGTCTACATGTATATATAATGTGTATAATCGAGCTGTGTATAAAATCGCATGCATATTTGACTCATATATTATTCTAAGTGTAAAGTTGAATTATGTAAGCGTTTTACTTTGCATTAAATTTGCAATTAGATATCACGAACGCCGTTAAGGGAGCAAATAAAACGTGCAGGTGCAATTTAATGCTAATGAAACTACCTTATGCAGTATGCAATCAGACGACATTTTATAAAAAATTTGTCTCATTGTGAAACATCACTCTTTATTCCGTTTGTGATAAAGAAATAAAGTAGTCTTTTTGTGAAGTTTTGCACTGCGCTATACTGAAACAATTACATATTGAGTTTTGAATTATTCTTTTCTTTATATTCTTCAATTATTACAATCCACTTTTGAAAAAGTATTGCAAAAAGTTTAGACCAAAATTAATGTTAATCAATCCATTTTATACGTAGAAGCCATTTGACAATTAGGCAATTGTTTGTGTTGAAAGAAGTAGCCATATTTATTTTTATATAACTGATCATTAGATCGGTAAGCGACCCAACGATCTAATTGACATAATACTACACAAATTACAAAATGCACACGCTAGTATTTGCTTCTTGCTCGCGCAATCTTGGCCTATGTTCAAGTTCAGCGTTCCGGAACGGATCTAATGTCCCGCAGGGACATGAGGCGGGTAGAATGGCTAATGCAGAGACGATAATCCGCACACCATTGCCTCCCTACGGTCTGTAAGTCCGTTCACTTTTGCGGAGAGCCATGAGAATTTCCTGCTCGCACGCGCGCGTACGAATAAATTCGCATCGTAAAGAAAACGTCAGCGTGATTTATTCTATTTGCGCCGAATGAAAAATTGTAAAGTGCTCCGAGCAGGAAGATATATCATGGAATATGTATGGAATCAGATATAACGTTAAAAGTATAATAAACGAGATATTTATGGCTTCTGTTAAAAAAATACTACACAACTCCCAAAGTAAAATATAATATTTCATTTATTAATCGGTGATATTGTAATTGTACCCACAATATACTACTATTAGCAAACGCACTATATTATACCTCATATCAATTTACATGTAGATACTATTAATTCGGATAATTTACGCTTAGGTATCATGAATCATTAATCATTTGGAAAATTCTTACGACTGAGCAGTCTAATCCGTATTAGGCTATTAGGATTGTACTTTTATCTAAGATCCACAAAATTGGCACCGTTTTTCAAACGGAATCCCCTCAAATCGTAGATCTCGCGATTTACCCGAACCTACTAAGTAAACAAGCTATTTTTCTTCAGAAATGCTGGAATACTTTTTTTGTTTTATTCCTCGACGGTTACCGACATGTACCGATATTAGTTAAAGACGGAGAAAAATGCGGTGACGACAATAATTACTTCTGCCGCGATAATGAATTCTCACAGTTTGTTAACACAGGTCGTTCGTGTAGCGGGCTAAATACGTTTCGCACTGCACGGAAAAATGGGGCGGCTTTGTTAGGTGATTGAGAGCTCCAACGACGACGTAACTGCAGTATAACCCAATTTGCAAATGCGCGAAAACATCGGAACAATCGGTGAAACTTTTACGATAAATTAAGCTACTAGAACGCACGATCAAAGCTGTTTTAATTTTTAGTTTATTCTTTTTTTTTCCAGTTTTTATATATCTATTCAGTTTTTGTATATATTAGATAACTTCTCATAAAACGATTACGGCAGAGAAAATATTAAGGGTGAGTTTTAACTGCCCGACTTTACATATTTCGCCAAACACGATCTCGGATATTCTCGCTGTTTAAGTCGGGGATAAGGGAAAAGAAATAGGGTGCATTCCGTTTCACGTATGACGCACATAATGCACCATTTATCTTTGTTTAACATTCGGTGAACAACAAGGATAAATGCTGCATTATGTGCATCATGCGTGAAACGGAATGCACCCTATTTCTTTTCCTTTATCCTCGATTTAAACAGCAATATCCGATCGTGTTTGGCGAAATACGTAAAGTCGGGCAGTTAAAAATTTACCCTTAATATTTTCTATGCCATTAAAATTCTCGATATAATGTTGTAGATTAAAAGTAATAAGATTGCAGGGGCGGATTAAAAAGCTCCGGCACGAACAAAAAACAAAGTAATTGCGAATACCGATTTCCCACGTGGCTCTTCCCTCATGTCCCAAACTTGGAATCGAATTACGCTCCAGTAAAGCAATTTCAAGATCAAAGCCACGCCACTTCCGTCTTCGCTGTCGGGGGTGGCGGTAAATAGGAAGAGAAGGAGAGATGCGGAAGATGAAGACGCGCGGTTTTCCGGAGCGTGTCGCGTTACATTGCGATTAATTCATAAATTTCGTCATATATTCAGAGTGCCGTTTTTTATTCCCCTCGTAACGTCGCGATTCTGAATAAATGTCACGTGTAGTTACGCACGGCCGCGCTGCAACTTATCCTCGCCCATTTCAGTTTTAATTGCGCCGTCGGAGAACCTTTTACGACTGCATTACGGTCAAATTATCCCGCGAAGAATAGGACGAAAGGATTTTACGATCGTGATGATGCATTTATGTAACCTGCTTAACTTAAAACCCAGTTGGAAAGTAAGGAAAAAGATGGCGCAAGCAAAGAGTTTATTTTATTCTTCAATGCAAATATTTTTCAGAAAACGTATTCATTTAAATAATAAAGATATTGCCATATTTCTTTTAAAGCTGAAATCTTTATTTCTCTATAGGTATGCATTGTAATAAATGCAGAGGCAAAATATCATTTTTGCAATTGATGAGTAACAAGAAAAAGTGGGCTTCGAGAGTCAAACGCAGTTAGTTAATGCTGGTAACATTTAATTAATAATTTAATACAATTTAGTACGTTTTATTTTTTTATTTAATTTATCTATCACCGCTGAAGATGACTCAAAGTAGAGCCGAAACGTATGATTTATAATTTGTATTGAATTATTAATTAAATGTTATCAACTCACGTACAACTATAAACCGCATTTGGCTTTCAAAGCTCACTTTTCTTTGCTACTCGTTAATTTTAATATCGAGAGTCTTTAGTTAATTAATCATTAATTTTTTCAATTATTTTAACCCGTTGTGGTCACACCTCCTAAAAATAACGTAGTGGTCACACGGGGTCCAATGGACCCCACAACAGTTTCTATTTGCGTTCTTTTTGATGTATCGACTCAAACCTTGAACTGGAATTAATTTATGACTTCCTCTTGATAATCCAATAATTTAAAAAAATTTTTTATGTTGAAAAAACGCGAGAAAAAAAAATTTTTTTCGAGAAATTTGACTTTTTTTACAAAAATATTCATCAAAATTTTTTGAGATAGAGTAAAAAAACTTTGTGCGTTTTACTTTCAAAATAGTATACTTTTGGAAAAAAAAAAAAAAAAAGCCTGGGGTCCACTGGACCCCATGTGACCACAACGGGTTAAAAAAGCGATATGCTGTTTTGAACCTTTAGGCCACTAAAAGTCGGAGAAGTATATTTTTATCAATTTGGGATATAATGTTCCTATCTACAATTCCCATCACTAATAGAGGAACTAAAATTCTCGAACAATAATCGACGATTTTTCTCAATCCGTACGTACTTTCGTGCTCTTTCTCTGAGAGAAATGCGTCGAATTTCCAGTTACCCAAGATACTATCACGGTGCGTTTGAGCCCTCGGACAAAAATAGATCCATTTGCGAAATAGTCTCCTTGCTCTCTCTCTTTCTCTCTTTCTGACTCTTTGGCTCTCTTTTTTTCCCTTTCGTGGCGCCCGTGTACATCGGAACGAAATTATATATTCCCGGAGGAAAGCGAAGTATCGCGAGAGAAGTGGTTCATATTCCGCGCGATACTCTCGAGCTTTTACTGGCATGGAAAATACAATTTTCGCGGATGCTTGCCGTGATAAAGTACGAGTAAGCGAGCATATGGGATTTTCATTTTTCATTGGATTTTCACACACTCGAGTATTTTCCCGATTTGTCGCGAGTTTTCTTTCACCGTCTTTGAGAATGGAAAGTACAAGAGTGTCAAGACGTTACGAGTTGTATTCTTTATCACGTTCCGAGAAATCTTCTGTTGCGCCATTTTCACCGTTGCTACCGTGATTTTATTTTAAACACCCCGTACAGACACAATGCGAGTGAAGAAATAACCGTTTACCGCAAATTGTCTATTTTATTAGTTGATATCATGTGTTTGCGGATGCACACATCCGTAGCGTTTACATCCGATGCGTTTACATCGCCGTAAAATGTGTTTAAAGTTTAAACTACCCTGTGAGACCTGATCTTGCTTCGTATATATAGGGCTAAATGTCATGGCGTGGGAAATGGGTCACGATCATCTCACGGTAATCTCCTACGATGTCATACAAATGGAAATTACATTCGATTACGAGTCTCTCTACTCTTTTGCTTCGTGCTCGTCACTATATATGTTAAGAAGAGTTCGATCAAAATCAAAATGGCTGACAGCCATTAATCTATTGCGAACGTCTCGCGTAAAATTCTCTATACGGACAGCAGGAGTAAATTTTAGTTTAAAGTTTCATCTCGTAATCGATTTCGTCCGTTACCGTAGGGAAAATTATAAATATATCATTTATTCTTCATTAATTAAACTTTCATTATGGCAAAAATAGGAATTATGTAGATTTAATTTTAAGGGAATTGGACTTTAATTTTATCTTCTGAATATTATTACAGAAAATTTACAGAATAAATCATATGCGGGAATAAATGATAAAGAATATAGTTATTTTAACTTATTTAAATTCTAAAGTGAATTAAATTTAAATACAATTTTAAATTTATATCTCATTTAGCTGAGATACAGCAGAGATATTTTTAATATGTATATTTGTAATCAAAAAGTTTTAATATATAAAGATTCTAACCAGTAATTAAACTATAAGAAACTAATAATAATTATTAAGTTTGTATGATAGGTGTATTTGTAAAGAATTATAATTAATTGAAGAAAAAATATTATAGTGGATAATACCTAAAAGTGATATACAGCACAGAAGTTTTCTCAAAAGCTTAATGTCAGTCTAATGGATCTTGGTAATTCTAAATCCCACGTCTGTACAAAATGTGTGCACCATTTACGAGAATACAGCAACTAGTTGCACCGAGAATTCACCGAGAAAACAGCACGAACTATTTCCATCGAAAATCGAAATCGAAGAAGGTTCGCCCGAAATTGGCAGGTCAGCTCTTTCTTCCCATTTTTACGCCACGCTTCCTACAGAAATAAACTGCATCTCTAGCGACTCAAAGATGCATACGGATTGGGGCGAGATCACGTAACCGAGCAAGCTTATTGCATCTTGAGTGCATTGAATGTTTGAGTCGCTTTTCTCTGAAAGAACTGGAAATGCAATATTGAGAGAATCATGATTAAAATTCTAAGTTTTTTTGCAAGAGATGCATATTCATTTACTTTCCATTAAAAATTGCCATTTAAAATTACTCTACACTCTCTCACTTGAGATATGTGTTGGTTAAATAATATTCTATGTATATAGAAGAAATGTGAGCAAAGATATATATTTCATAACTAAAATATATTTTTATATAGAATATTATTTATCAATCAAATATCAATCAATTTATCATATTATATAATTGATTAGAACAGCTGGAGTAAATAATTCTTCTGGAGATTTGAATATTCCCTATGCGGAATTACTCGTATATTACTGTTAAACATTAATTTTCTTTGCATATAGTCGGGTTATAATTGACACGCGTCTCTTCCATGTTGCGAAGATACGCTTGGCTTGCATAATGTATGTTCAATTTGATATTAACATTTCCCAACAGTTACATCGATAATCCTTTCGAAAAGAAAATTTTATATTAATAAATTATACACGTTGCATATTTACATAATACATAGTAGAATTATAGATAATATATGCATATAACGAGATGAATGTGTGTCAAGGTTTTGGAAGCTTTTTGTGATGAGGAAGATACGGAAAAAATTTGATATATAATTAGTTAAAACTTTCCTAAAACTCTTCTCGAAAATTATCATAATTGTTATTATAATGCTTATATAGAAGTAATATAAAAAGAATTCATGCAATAAAGGTTACATTCTTGGATTGAGTTAAAAAGGCTTAATTATTTCAAGATATTTAATATGGTTACGACGTTCTAAACGTAACTAGCCAAATTGTCATTATTGCAGTTGTTATTCTGAATTTAGAACCTTCAGAAAAAGAAGAAAACACACAAAATCGTCAAATAATACTTTCTTTACAATTATATGTATAGTTTAAAAGGATTTAATATAACATTACATTACTCTATAAAAACGATACAAGCACATACTAATGCGGTACAGGCTACATCGTTACAATCTAGAGGTGCGAGCGTGTTCGAGTGGAAACAGAGATGGGTCAGGCTGACGTCGGTGCAAATTGGTGCCGCGAGGCAATCAGAAATTTACGCACTACGATGTGTATGGACTAACAAGCCTGTGTGGCTCTAAGAAGAGTCAAGCAGAGTGGTATTTAACCGCGCGGCGTGAAGGGCGCTAAAGTGCTTGCTGGATTATGGAAATCGTTCACGCTCTGCCGCAAAGCGCCGCTCCCGCGAGTGCTCTTTGACGCGGAGAAGCGAAAGCAGAGAAGTTCAATTTCCAAGCGAGTCGCTGGACCGCTATTAATACGCGAAGGAGCGTGTTGCCACTTCCTCTGATAGCCAGATCCGTGCATTGTGCATCGCGGTGAGTGCTTAATTCGTTCGCATTCCACTTCCACTTACCGGCGGACATTTCTCACGGCTTTCTTCCGCTTTCTTCTCGCCCTCGTGATTTTCCCGACCTCGGCGCAGCGACTTTCTTTCTCCCGGGGCTTGCTTTTACTCTCAACCGACCACTTTTATGTCTAATTGGCCCGCCGACGGCGACTCGGTGACGTGCGAAACGCTCTTCCTCGATCTGTCGTCCCTCCGCGCAAGCAGGGATGCGTCATCCTTTCCATCAGCTGTCGTTCTTAAGGATGTCACCCTGTACTTGATATCGCGTTTCTCGATCATCGATATACGTCTCGTTAAACTGATGGCGATTTTTTTCCTGATATCGCGTTGCTTCTTTCAGAAAGATGTGACGAATCGTCTAGAGATGTCAAAAGGTATACACTGCAATCTATAGGATAAAGATGAGCTAATAATAAATGATGCCATGTCGGATACATACCGTACAACTGACATCCAATTAATATATTTACTTTTCTCCGTCGTACATAGGATATACACTCTCAGAAAAGAATTCTAGATACAATACTATTAGGATCGAAATAGGGCCAATCATATTTTAATCTTAAATAGAGAAATTCTTAAATCTATTCAGAATTATTCTAGATTTAAGAATTCCTCTATTTAAGATTAAAATATTCTTCTTTCAATACTAAATATGATTGGCCCTATTTCGATCCTAATAGTATTGTATCTAGAATTCTTTTCTGAGAGTGTAAATTCAAAATCTTTCAAGAAAAGAGAAAAATAATATAAATATATAAAATATTTTATTTAATATCATAATTGTCGATTTTTAGTAGGTTATAAATGCTATGATCTGTTGGCAATAATTTGGCTTTTCTGCACTTACATCATTATATAGAAAATAGCGGAATAGGATAAAAATATTCTAAAGACTGATATACAAGAAGTGATTATTCTATGGAATTCGACGTGTCACAGGAAAGAAAAGTCCGCTGGTTTGTCGTGGATATCGCGCCCCGACGAGCGCGTCCGGCAGAATAAAATCACGTGAAATTCCGAGGTCAGATTCCGATTTAATGAAGGTGTGTAACGTGGCATGAAATTATTTCTGAGCGAAAATTGTTAATCGAATCAACCCGCTGACGCGGACGGCGGGCCCGCGAACGTTTTTTCAATTTCGAAATTAGCCCTTACATGGCGGATGAGTTTTAAATGACGAATGAGACTTACTTCGAAATATGACTTGCCACGTGTTTCTTTGCTGTTTAATTAAGCGTTATTACAATATTCGCTTTGGGAATAATAATTTAAATGTGAGAGGCTTAAGGTTTATGATGCGTTATCCCTTATGATGTTTAATAATTTCTGGCAAAGCGCAACTTTTGCTGCGTAAAATAATGGATAGGACGCGTCCTGCGAGATTGTTGATAATAGAGTGATTTATTGCTCGCATTTATTCGTATTTATGATGTTTACTTCAAGTTCGCGCATGTAATTAATCCTGGCGAACATAAATCAAGAAGTTTGCATAGTCGGACGTCCACGAGACGGTCGTCCAACGGTCGTTGACAGTTGAGGGGGCTCTAAACCAGATGTTCACAGATACGTGTGTTTAAGATACTTGAGAAGTTTATTCAGCAAAAATGTGTCAAGAGCAAAGCGTGATAAGAACATCGGATATTTTTGAAAATTTCTTAAGCTATATATATATGATTCGAATGTCATGTCATAACGATGATGGAAAGTAGAGGAAAAAACGACAAATTTATTTTATGATCTTATAAAACTGTCGAAAAATAAAATAATACAAGTAATACAATAAACGATATTTGCGGCGATAATAAAATTTACGCGATTGCTGCATAATATTCGTTACTATATACAATGCACCAGACATTTATAAAACCGACATTACGGACCAAATGTATTTAATTTACGCAAACGTTCAAACGGTCGCATATTTGACCGCGGCAATTGTTCGTGGAGACTGAATGTTTAATTAACGCCGAATCGAAGATCGACGAACACCGCGGGCTCTTAATTATCTTTCGTTTTCTCAGGATGAAATGGAGATTTCGAATTATCTTAACTGGAAATTGTACACGTGAATACCGTTCGCGTTCTCTCTCTCTCTCTCTCTCTCTCTCTCTCTCTCTCTCTCTCTCTCTCTCTCTCTCGCTCGCGCGGAGTATCTTAAAAGTTTATCTCTCCAGGCTTATTGAGTCTCTTTGAGGAAAATTCTAATAAAACTTGCGGGAATAATGTTGGCTTAGCGCATCTTCGAGATCTTCGGGTTAATAATACATTGTCCTTTGTCGTGGTTGCCGCGGGCGTATGAACTTTGAAAACGCGCTTTCCCACCGTATTATGAAATGAACATAAACATATCCAAGATATTCGGAAGTTTTGACAAATCAAAAGAATAAGCGATGGAGAAAGATTATTCAAGAATATTATGTCTTATTTATTTATTTTTTTATTATTGTTACTTTAATTATTATTATTATTTATTGAATGAACTTTATTATTTAATCTTTTTTTTTAAATGTGATAAATAGATCACTTATAAGAATTTTAATTTTTGTATTTTCTATTAAATCAGGAATTTATGGACGGCATTGTGTATAAATGTATGTGTCTAAATGTAGTAAAAATGTGAAAATTTATTGCAGGAGGACTTGCTATACGTTTAGCGGTTTTAATAATGTAAAACACAATTAAATTCATGTTTTCATGGAAACCGCATTTCGGTCCTAATGTCGCGAATATGTAAATGTTATTGCGCGTGATATTAGGTCGAGGGACATCTTATAACGGGATGAAATTTCGCGATATTGTATCAGATTTTGCCATCCCTAAATATGCATACTGAATAATCGTTGCCTATACTCACTGCTAGTTATAAAATGCTGCAAAAAAGCATATATTTATAATTGCAGGATTACTTTCGATGTGTATGTACGTGGAATTTGAAATCCAATTTTACCTAAAGAAAGATTAAATACTTTTATATATTTTTTGGTTGTGCATTTAATATAAACTTTTTATTTCTTGTAACAACTTTTAGATATTTCAGAATAAAATTATAGTTTCTTTAATCTAGAATGCTTTGAGCGAGAAGAAATTAGAAATTTCTTATAAATATCGAAGGAACGATAATTTGTGTAAAGGCAAATCAAAATCTTCAGACTTAATAAGACTTTAACTTTCACTTAATTGTAAAAATGGAATTTAGAAGGAAAAAACGATTCTAAAAGTTTTATCACAGTTAACATATTTAATGATGTACTCACGCACTTTTTCAATTGAACTGCATATTAGATTCGAGATGTAATTATACTAAAACGATTGTTCGCTCCATTGTAACACACGATCGAGTATACTATCGAAGATCATTTGTTATATTCTGACTAATCGCCGGCATGCGTTATACGTATCGATTATGTATCAAATGGTTCGTACAGGAGACTTGATTTATGATAGTACAGACTTTCATAATTTTCAACTTACGTAGCCACGTTGCACTTGCAATTAGCTATAAAATAGATTATTCCAATAAATTATGAAATAAAATAGAAATGAAAACTGATGAAAATGGGCAATTCTGAAAATTCTGTGGTTAATTTTATTGCCCGTGATAAAATGTGACTTATAATTAGAGTGGAATGATAATTATGCATGTACACGAATCTCTCGCAGGCAGATGCTACAGCATGAGGATTAAGGCGAGAGAGAGAAGTGATTAACTGTCTCGACTTTATACATTTTCCGCGTCCCATGGCAGAGGTAACAAGGTTTATAAATGTTTTACGTTCGCTTCTCATCTCCAGCATATTATTTCGCAGCTGGTGCCATTCCCCGCGCGCGCGACACGAAGTTTACGTAAGTACGATATTATTCTAATATTTAGAAGAAAGTTTTGCACAATACAGAGATGTCGCGAAATTTCTATCGTCCCGAAGCCGTCCCAACCTATTTCTACGGTCGTGAATAAATATCGGAAAGCTGACTTCTTTATTGCGCGCTTTTCTCGCGTTAGAAAGCTTTTGCGAAAATTCACTGCTCCGCGTCCTTGCTATGAAATATTTCATTAACACTACATGGCCCATGTTTTTGCGCGCACGCTTTTCTTTTTCTTTTTCTTTTTTGCGTACTTAAAAAGTTTATTGTGCGATAAGTTCGATATTATGTAAAGTACTCTATATAACTTTTTAAGAATAAAATATAATATGAATACTATACAATTAAAATATAATATAAATGTTACAATTAAATCTTAAAATACTGCTGGAAATTATTATACCATAGTCAAGCATAGGGGAGTTCTGTTACCAATTTTTTTATTAATCAATCAATCAGTGACGCTTGCAGTGTCTTCGTCGGATCTTTCGATCTTGCAACTTCCATCCCAAAACTTTTCTCTTTTTCTTAAATAAAAGATCACGTGAGAAACTTTGAAGATACCCGGGTCATTGTTTGCTATATCGACTTTTCGTCAAAGGGGTTTTGCGGGATATGATCGGGTTAAGTCCCGGGAGGGGGAAGTGGGGAATAACTTGATAACGACGAACCGGTTTCGTATCTCCGTCGATCTGACGGTAGTGCGGCTTTCATTATCGCCGTTAATCGACTCATTCTCGACTCGTTGCCCATTCATCACAGTTGGCTTAGCGTCGCGTCGTTCTTTGTCGACGTGCGCTTATCACGAATTATCGGCGAATTATATTATACTATTAACATTCTGCAATACTGGCAGATTGACGCAGAGATTGTCGGTATCGCTGTTTATACCGATGAGCAATTCAATTTCGAGGATAAATAGCGGCGATCATTTTCATTGGTCTGTATTTAGGTGCCTATCACGCATACGTAGTCATCGAAATAAATTTAATGGTAGAAATTGATGAAATGCGCAAATTGATTGTGTGCCTAGTTCTCCCCTGGGTCTTTATTACGACTAATTAATTTGCGCTAACATACGCGTATCCATAATTTTCCCTGCACTTACCATAATGAAAGGAGATAATGAAACTTGTGATTATGAAAGATTAACCCAGAAAAGTTGAATTTTGCAAAGTTTCTATATACGTACACTTTACGATAATTGTGTTAGGCAGGAAATATTATGCAAAAGGATATCGCGTTACTTCAAACATTTCAGACCTTTCTATTAAATTGAAATTAATCTTTAAATTAATTAAATCACATGTTTTACATGTTAAATCTATCGCTTGATAATGGAAACTGATTCGAGATTGACAGGATCGAGATCTCCTCGAATCAAGCGCTTCTTTGTAGTGCTTTCGAGCATCGGCGAGTGTGTGTGCTTACGCATTTAACCATGGTACAGCTGACAGGCTATATGACTATTTGTCTATGTGCACTATCCACGTCCCATGCACTCGTTCGTGTTCCATCAGCGCGAAATGATTCTCATTTCCCACGAGCTGAACGCTGATACGCATACGAGTTAATAGAATATTGATTTTATCGTAACACAATCAAGCCGTCCTATCTACAGCGGCTCGATGCGTCGAGCGATATTCGTTTATGACAAGTCTAATCCCGTACTAACACACGAGCATTAATAATTATGAGGAAACGACGTTACATCAGCCGGGCGCATATTTTACAGCTTTTTTTCACTCCAGCGATTTGAATTACATTAGTGTTATAATTACCGCGAGATGTCGTGAAATCTGGCGCGTATAAAGTTAGAGGGAAAAAAATAAATCCGTTCGGGTAAAAACATCGGAAACGGCTGTGTTATTAAAACAAGTTGAATGTAACTTAATGCAACACGAGCCCTTTTCTCTTTTATCGGATCTCGCTTTTATTGAAAATCCAAAGTGCTACTTTCGCGGCGAAAGACATTCTGCACATTTCAGGAGCTTAAATCCTTTCCTTCCTAGCTTTCTCTTATTTTCTCTCTCTCTCTCTCTCTCTCTCTCTCTCTGTCTGTCTGTCGCAATTATCATTGTTATCTACTGTGTAAATGTCACATCATAACAAACCTTGTTAGCTTATATCCCGTGTATTAATTTCTCCGATTCCCCTATTCAGGAGCACACACATATCCCATTATATTCCTGGAATAACCGTCAACTTCTTGCAGAGAAGAGTTAAGTATTTTACGAAATTACTGAAATGTGGCTATTTTTGGACAACCTAATCATATTTGTTTTGTTAATCTCATTTTATTCTATTTTTCTCTTAATTACCTCTTAATTACGATAAAATTGATATTGAATGATGTAGCTCTTACGCTGAGAGTGTAATTTTAGCAACAAAAATCGCTAACTAATTTTATAAATAATAGGAAGTGCAATCATCTGCTACTTGAATGTAAAACATCTGCAATTAGTTCGATATCGAATCGTGTTTTTGTTATAAATGGAAAATAGGTTAAGATTTTCAAATAAAATTCATGAATGTAATTTACATTTATGCATATAAAATATTTTTGAGAAACTCTGGGAAAGCAAGATTAATTTTAAAGCCACGGTGACGTCGATTTTTGAATAACGAACATTTTTATTTGTTCAGCATAAATTTGCAATGGAAAGCAAATACAAAATGGCAAAATGGCGTCGCCCTTTGTCTAACATAGATTTTTTGTATATGATATAAACAAATCAAATCTTTTTTTAACAACTCTGTAATTCCAGCAAATTTTAATTCAGTTGGAAAGAATATTCTTTTAAAGATTCATTAAAAACGCATTTTCTGTCATATGAGTAAAATATACATATGTAAAACATATTTTCTATCGCTTCACGTCTATACGTTGCTGATACGAATGAATGTTTATGACGGGTAAGAACGGAGAACGTGCTCAATGTGTACGGTATTGTTGGTAGTTTCGCGTTATGACGTGGGCGGAGAGAAATGCCGAGTTGTTTCGCGCACGAAACGGAATACTAGCGTGTGAAAAACGTTCTCGGCATACCCCTCGTTTCGTGAAACACCGCCCTTAATTTCTCTTGAGGTGAATCTTTTGTCGCACATGAATGGAAGCGGTGTAATGATGTCTCGATGATCGCGAGATATTCCGCAATTATCGCGCAGCTTTATCGATTGCGTTTAAAAATTCTGTTTATTATATTTATAATAATAATCGTAAGATTAGATATTACCTGAATTTGCGTTTTATTATTTAATTAACGTTCTCCTTTTCCAAAAATTTCCGATGTGTGAAAAAGATTTGGATGAGGCATCTGAATATTTTTATCTCAACATTAAATTAGAAAATGAAATCGTATTTATTTGTGTTTATCACAAATAAATAAAAGTAAACTCATAAGTGAGCGCACTGCTAACATGAGGGTTTATTAGCAAAATACATTATGAGGTGCCTCTCCTATTGTACAACTCCGCATATTTTACCCAAGATTACGCCCTGATGCGCTAACTTGGTTGAAATAAAGCGTACTTTAGCGAGAAAGTTTTACACGTACTAAGATGTTCCGCTTAGAAGGGATTTAACCTTTAAATGATGAAACGAGATCGTCTAGATAGAGTTAATTATAAGATTTAAGGAATATTTTGATAATGACTTCTGTGTTCGATGATTTAACGAACACTATAAAAATTAGAAACATATTTTCTATACAAAATTTGATGATTTTTTTTTAAGACAGACTATTTTGCAGTATTTGTAAATTTTATTTTGCGCAAAGACTCTTAAATTCGAGAATAATAATATATTTCATCGTAATAATATAACGATATGTAATTTAGTAATTTCTATTACCTATATGTATATGCTATGTAATTCATTAATTGCTCGAAAATTAAATTGTATAGAGAGCATTCAATTAAATGTCGGATTTATGCTCGCGAATTATATCTTAATTCACTCGTTTATCATTATTACAGTTATTATTATGCTGTCAATTTCTTCAGCTTACATTAAATTGCCGCATTTATACAAGCATCAGCTTATATCGACTTATTCCACCCCTTTGGTTACAATCCCCTGTTTCGCTTCTTCTCACCCTTTTCACTTGCTTCTGCTTAATACCCGTCAGCTACTCCTCTCACGCGTTCGCTCGAGAATCGATTCTCCAATTCTTCGGCCACACGAGAGTAGAATTCTTTTCACCGTAGAAAAGTTAAACTTTGCTTAACTTAACTCAATATCCTGGTCATGCTCGTTTTATTCCGGAAGTGAAGACGTAGTAAGTTGGTCGGTTAAACCCCCCCCCCCTCTCGAAACTGCACCGAAGGGATCCCACCGTCCATTTTTACGAGCGTCTCGCATCCGGCTACGCAAGAAGGGCAGAAGAAAGTCGCGTTATGATCTCCGTGATGGATTACGCTCTTTTGCCTTGAACTTTCTTCGTGGCACGAGCGAACTTATCAGCTAGTGCGTCAGCGCTTTTTCACATCGACAGAAAAGCTGCTTCCGGTATACCGCATTTCCCGAATTTACAATGTCACGGAATTAAACAGATACATCGTGCCCCGGCTGCTTGAGAATCCGGGAATATAGCCCAGCCATCGATGTAGCGATTAACATTTTTACTTTGAAGTTATTTCTGAGCGTTAGAAATACTATATTTCTACATCTTGTTCTTTATATTTGACATTAACTACAATTATGTTTTTTGATTATTTTTTAATATTATTTCTTAAGTTTATACAAATTTATGCAATTTTGCAGAAAATTTACATAATTCTTTTATTTGTATCTTTTAATATGCTTATTCTCTCTTTCTTTCTCTCAAGAATAATAGTCAAATTATTTTGAAAATTTTATGTATAATTACATAAAAAAGAAAGTTTTTTTTTTCTAGGAAATATCAGTTTATATATTATTTTAATATTAATACTGATGATAAATAAATAATTATTGATACAAACACTTTCTATATTTTGTTATTGTTGTGAAAATCGATGTTTTAATTAAAGCCGATTATTATATTTTACATTTAATAAAATTCACTTTATACCTGCAGATTTATGTTGCTTGTTTATATAATAAATGGAAAGCAAATATGAAATATTATGCTGTATTTTTAATAAATCGACATAAATCATTGTGGCGTATATTTGTATTTTCGATATATTGCGAAACAAAAACATCTTCAGGAAATTTCTTTCCGAGGACACTTTTACGAATTTAAAACATTGTTTAACACTGATGATCATTCTTTGTTCTTTCACCCCAGAGAAACAAGAATTTTTACACCCAGTTAATGAGAATCCGACGATGAAACGCGACCACTGCGCCTTTCCCACGTGTCGCCGTGTCGAAAGTGGTCGAGAAGATAAACGGCCGAGTAGTTCGTAACATTTTCAACAACACGGCATGAAAAGGAGTACTCACCGTTTAATTACGTTGAAACAGTGGCCGCGAAAATTGTATTTTTCACGTCGCGTTAAATAAAATCCAAAGGTTCGCATCGATACAATTTTGAAAACACCGTGCGTGACGCAAATCGAACGTTACGCGTTTTTCATCGCGTGCGTGTTGCAATATTGGTCGATAAATAACACCCAACTTGAAACTGCGGACAATACGCCCGTGAATCAGTTCGAGTGTGGTTTCGAGATTCGATCTCGCAAGATATCGTGTTGCTCACATATCGAAACGCATGACGCAGGAAAAATCTGCGTGCAACCCGACAGTTTTACCAAAGGAAATATTACTCGTATTAATTTGAATTGAGTCTATCTGAAGTACTTTATTTCTGCAGGATTAATTAGAAGACGGTGGAAGATTATTTCCGTTTGTCTATATAGTGTTTCGTTATGCCGGCAAAGATAGTCGAAGTTATCGAATGAAACTATATAACACTGGTGCAATATAAATCCTAAAAGCGACGTGATAGCGATAACAGATGGAGAACGCAACCCGTTTTTTGATAGCACTGTTTTGCAACAGAAGCACGTTAAAAAGAGAATGCGCAGAAGAAAACTGAATAAAAATTGCGGACGAATCGACCGCGATATGTTCGCGCGGATAGATGCTTTTGTGCGAAAGGAGTAGAGAGACGTAAACACAATAAAATATAAATATTCATCGTTAACGAAACCAGGGGGTGCGTTCCGGGCGACAAAAGAGATCCTCGTCGAAGCTATAGTTGAAATTCGTTATTCTCTCTAACGTCGCGCGGTTGGGGAATGCAGAAGTAGAAATTCATAATTTACATTTGACGTCAACGTGTCGACAAGGAAAAGGGAGAAATTATTCTCCGACGAGAGTATTACAAAAGCAGAAATTCTCTGCCGTATAATGATCGTCTCGAATGGCATATCGAATCACACATCCCGGTGACGAAATATACTGTAAAGCCGACGTTGATCGATGCAATTGGGTGTATCGGAAAAATGAATTCGCAGCTTTTGTATACCGGTCTGCATTTACTCCGTACAACGGCGGCGCCTTTCGTCTCTAATACAGACCGGATTATGGCGCTTATACGCGCCGCGGTGCAACGAGGCGCAAAACTGCGTCGACGAGAGCGCAAAACTGTCCCGCTGTTGTCGCGCGAGAAGACGTATCCAGAGAAGTATCGAGCCGGTAATACTAGCGGCTTTGTCGTACTCATGCAATGGTGTATCGCGAAATCCGAACCGGAGCGAATGCGGATCTTTTTCTATCGCGCTCTCCCTGTGTTCCCAATCGTATCTTTCTTTAATCTCCTGCGCGAGCCTTAAATGCAACGATTTCCATTTTCTTTATACAAAGTAAGTCATCTGATTTACCGGCTTGCAACAACTTCTACAATTTTTGCTATAAACGAAATGTTTCTCACAGACATTTTATGGATTTTGAGATGCATTTATATTAATATTGTTTAGAGTATATGTCACTTTTGAAATTATATCAAAGCATATTAAATGCATGTCCAAGTCATGAAAATTATTAAAATTATTTTAGGAAAATTAGATGATTTCTTTGACATGTATATAATAAATTCTTTTTTACTTTACTATAACAAGTCGACAAAAATGTAGTAAAAAGATTTTAAAAATACGCAAGTTAAAGTTTATAAACTATTTTTTTAGATTTGCATTTTTTATTTCTTCATTTATATATATAGCAGTTAGAATATTCAGACATCTCACTGTGCCCGACTGCGGGGGACGAGCGCACTCCATGATTTGAGAAGCGCAATTACGTTATTATGGTAGGATATAAAGTGAGTCTATAAGCAAAAAAGAGAACAGTAACGTTTCCCTTGCGAGCGCTCACCAAGGATTCCATGGTCGTCAAAGGAACGAGAGGACGTTTCTTTTTATCTTGCCTCCATGGCGATAGGACCGTTTCGGAAATTCTTGGGCGGATGAGGCTTTTCTTGCGATATTTTTTTTGCGAGATAATGGTGATGAGAAAGACGTGATCAGAAAAAGTATATTTATTCGGTTTTGTAAAAATTCCTCACTTATGGCATCTAAATAACTTGTTTTCAAAAACGCTTAAGTTATTTTTTTCGTTATCTTTATGAGTTTTTCGTCTCTTTCTACGTTTTATTTTTTTTTATAGAGTAAAGGATATATTTACATATACCATTTATATTTCATTAAAAATTGATTGACATCTCTTTCAAAATAATTTTAGGAATATTAAAATTGAAATTATATCCCTCTCAACTATTTTAAGCATATTAAATTTTAATATCTTGTAACTAAATATTCTATCAAAAAATCTACTTGAAATAAAATATAAATTGAAGTTTTATTCTTAGTTATATATATAACGTACTTAAAAGTCGACATTGACAAATAATTTTATTCCCGAAGCATATAAATAATTAGGAAATTGTTACTTTGTCTGTCGAGAAAGAGTCAACTTTAAATTGGACAAAAAATTTGATGGAAGAATGAGATATTTTCTATTTGAGCAATTTTAACTGAAAAAAAAGAAGAACGAGGCCAACGGGCCTCAGATTGAGTAATTTTAGACGATGTGGAGAAACACTCAACGCTCACGGATATACACAGGATCGATATGTTCGCAGGCGTGTAATTGGTTTTGCATCTTGCAAATAGCGCGTCCTTATCGCAGTATACAAAGCGCTACAAACTACGGCGACGTTGCAATATTCAGAAGCTACTGGCACCCAAGGGAGAAATAGTCCAATGCTAAACAACGAGAAGTTACGGTACTGTCCGACCATGATTCTCGCGTTTACTTTTTAATATTCGTCGTCCACGATGAATAATTCTCACGCGAACATTGTTATTGTCCCGTAGT
Source organism: Temnothorax longispinosus (assembly GCF_030848805.1). Lineage (NCBI taxonomy): Eukaryota > Metazoa > Arthropoda > Insecta > Hymenoptera > Formicidae > Temnothorax > Temnothorax longispinosus. Next base: position 22,247,128 of record NC_092363.1, on the reverse strand, counting down.
GACACTTAGACTTACGCACAAAACATGTGATCGGTGCAAGAAGACTTTTCACTACCATTTTAGAAAAGTAATGGATGATCTTGATCTTAACCAGAAATAAAGCTGCTTGAATACTGACGCATACTTTTTTTTATTTAGAACTTGTTCTAAAATTGTTTTATCATCAATAAAATAATATAAATGAAATATCTTTCGCCTTAATTTTTTATACGGCACATATATAATTCTAAATTAAAATAAAATTTTAGTGAACATTTTCTTTGTTAAATAAACTTTTAAGTAAATTGATTTATGCTAAAATTGTATCCGGAAATTTTTATACAACGTTCTAATATACTAGTCATCCAATTAAAATTATCTACAAACACGTTTACGCAGGAAGATCTTAAATATAATACTAATTGAATTCTCTTTAACTTCCGGTCTAATTTAATTCAGTGTTGCATATGTTAACACGTGTGCGCGTGCTGTTTACCCAAGTCACGATTTTAATAAAACGCGATGGGTGTTTAGAACGGATCCACATGCAAATACAAGCTAATATTATCGGAATACTTTGTAAGGCAGATAATCGTCAGTAATTACCAGCTGCATAAACAGCATTACAGAGATTTTGCTTTACACGAGGGAAGTAAGCCAGTTTTATGAAAGCCACCTGTCCATTGGATAATTTATGACGCAAACGGACAAAAAAGGAAATGCTGCTTGCTGCAGGCAGTATATAGTTGCTAATTGTTACTGAGCGAAATTCATTTCGTCGCGAGAATATATAACTGCGTGGGAATATAACCAGCACATTATAAAGAGTTATCTCTCTCGGAGATGTGTTTTAATCGATATCACATATTTGTATAATTACACCCGATGTCGAAATAATACAGGAATTTAAAAGCATCGTCCGAAAGGAAATATTAAGTGGGAATTGTCTGTTAGGTTGCGACTAATTAAATTTTCTCCTCCAATGTATTTTTTTTTTTGCCTCGATATTCTCGAAATATTTCGTTATTTCACGAGCATTGACAAATTCTTGATGAATGCTTAATATGTTCTTCTTTTATTTCAACTGAATACTTGATATGCCCGTTTTTTTTTATCCTAACGGATATGTACACGAAAGAAAAATCAAGGGATATCGGATGGTATATAATTAATCACGTCCGATTGCCTTTTCTTTGCGCCGTTCTTTTTCTTTATCGGAAGATAAATAATCTAACGATGAGTAGAGTTTATTTAAGATTAGCGAAGAAACAAGATTTTGCTTCTGTTTTCGAGATTTAATTTGCCGAGTCTTAATTTTTAGTCATTCATCAAACAGTCATTAACGATCGACTTTAGATTGAAGTAAATGCCATTTTTCTTTATATACATTATCTGTATCTTTGGATTATATATGTTGTGAAAGAACGTGTACTAAGTATAAAGCATCTTAATATTACCACATTTTATGTTCGTCTTAAAGCCCCTCGTGTTCGCGCCGTGATTCTTCTGCATGAGAGAAGCCTTGAAAAGTTTAATTTTCTAGTATGGATATATATGTATAAGAGTGCTTCGCCAAAGAAGGGAAAAAGAAATTAAACGACTTCTCGAACTCTATGAAGTGTTCCAGGAAATTAATGTTACATTTAATTTTCTGATAAGTGAAAAATGTTTTTGCTACAGTGGCAGCGAAGCAAATAATTAACACTGGAAAAAAATTGACGACAATTAAACAGTTAAAAAGGAACTATAGTTAAAGAAAATGAAGTTTTTATCAATAGATTTATAGCTAATAGAAAAAGTTCAGACAAAGTTAATCGATATTTTATTAATGCAAAGGTATATGTATAAAATCTAAAAGGCATCTTTGGAGAGGCAGAAACTACGAGTAAAAAGAATTTTGTCGTACAGTGATGAATAGCGCGTTATAGTTTAGTTCTCTCAAAAGGAAAAAGAGGACAAAATGTAAGTGCTGTACCGAAGAAAATCTACGTCACGAAAATATTTAAGAACATAATGTTTACAATCCACTTCATGTTTACCACGACAAGCTGTTTAAAAATTCCAATACCTCAGTAAAATTATTATTAGAAAAAAGTGAATGCAATATTCAACCCTGAGAATATTACGAGAAGAAAGAAGTAAAGTTTTTATTTTCTTCGTAAGTAAAAATCCGATGACTGAAATATAATTCAAAGAAATTGGTTAATGCTTCAAGATTCTACATTTCGCGGTGGACGGAAACACATTTTAGTATCGGTAGAACAGATCGGAAACAATATGGGTAAAAATCTTATGAAACTGCAGTTTAATGGCGCGTGAACGACATGTGCACATGCCGCGGTCCTGTTAACATCAAAGTAGCGAAATACAATATCAAATTCAATATGCGCTTTTGCACGATTTTGCCAGTTATACATGCATCATTCATTCCCGGTCCGGTCCATTGTTTGATATTACATTCAACGTTTCCGAGAGGCTTTTGTGACGGCGCGGCGTAAGTGACGTAAAGTGTACGGACTTGCGTTCGGATTTTAGCAAGTGTTAATATTTAGATAAGCGGAGCGAGCACAGCTTGCTTGGAATTATTTTAACCTGACTTTGTTGGTTTAGCATATATGTACAGAATATTGTGTTAATTGCCGTCACCGCTACCGTCCCGATTTAGTTCTCTTGATGCGCGCACGCGTTAATATTTCTGTCGCCGATATCCGGCGTGTTAATTACATCAGTTCCATCTTAATTTCTTCGTTACACAGTAATTCGTTTATCGGTCACCGTCAAATTAAAATATTCGCGACGCGATTAACGAGTAAACGATTGCTATTCATAGTTTCCTTCGATTCCACGCGTCATACTACATTGTATAATTTAAAGGTATCAGCTTTTCTTTTATTCTCAAGTACCAGTACACTTTCACAATAATACAAGGACACAAGGTCGAGAAATAATACAGGGTGCTTAAAAAAAATGTTAACAATTATATGGAAGTAACATTTTTAAAGAAATATAGAACTGATAACACAAGATATTGTATAGTAACAAATGTATTTTATCTTCAGAGAGTCTCCATTTATTCACCATCGTTGCAATGTGCAAGATCTTTGACAGGAAATTGCAAATGTGATTGCAACAATACTCAAAGAAATCTCAGGGCTCTGGGGATCACTTGGAAAAGATTCAAGGAATATGTTGACAATGATGGTGAACAAGTGGAGACTCCTTGAAGACAAAATACATTTGTTACTATGATATCTTGTGTTATATGATATAAGTGTTAACATTTTTTTTAAGTACTCTGTATATTAACATGATTTGTATTAAATGTAACTTGTAGCAATTTTAGTTTTCCGGATGAAGTAAGATAAATTCGATAAATTTTTGTATATCCCTTGCGCTGCGACAACCGCTAATTCGGACAAGTACTATAATCAAGTCTGATCAAAACCGGATCTCCTTTTATTCCCCGCTGATTCCGCTGGGCACAATTGGCGCCGATCCGGGGAAAACTTCCCCGGATCGCGTCAGAGACGCGTCCGGAACCGTGGCCGCCGGACACGTTCCACCGCGCCGAAGTTTCCATCGCATGCTCGAACTCATCAGCGTCGAACCGAACTGTTTCGGTTGGAAGTTAGAAGCAACGGGGCTGTTCCTTGTTTTCGCCAACGCGAACGGAAAAGACGAACACGGTTACCGATAGAAACTTAACCAACCCGCCTTTTCCTCATCGAAGCACTCAGGGAGGGCGAATTCGTTCGGAAATTAATCGTCGCTCTGGTAAAACGTAACTCGATATTTATGTATGTTACTTCGTGGGGAAATTTACAGGATTTTTTCTATTACTCTCGCGACTCGAAGTGATGAGATGTGAATTTATATAGTCTCATGCTCCAAGGAATAGAATTTAATTTAATTGATTGAATTTCAATTGTACGATTTAGAGAAGTCATATCAAAAGTTAAAGCAAATCATAAGTACTCTTAATTACATAAATTGGAATCAGATTAATTTAAATTGAATTAAATCGTTTTTCGATCAAAACATGGTTCGCGTCGTAACGTTCTTTTACTAATAATACATATATATAGTTGTTCTTTACTTTTAAGTTCCGAAGAAAAAGGCAAATTTGCCTCCAGGCGGAAACTTACATGGCCTACTCTTTGAAATTCAATTCGATCACTTAAGATTAAATTACATTGCGAATTGATTTACCGTCTCTTGTATTCGCGAAAGGGGAAGGAAAGGCAAAGGCAAATTCGATATCCACAGGAACGTACGTGTCCCCTTTTTAGTCTCTTTCTTTCTCTCTCTCTCTCTCTCTCTCTCTGCAAACGGCGAGGGCGAATTTATACCGAAATTAGTCCTCAACCTGGCAAAAAGCGTGGTGCTATCGGCGCGTAATTTCCGTAACGGCGACGCGACTGACATAATAAAGAGGCGCACGTCGTGTGCAGCGCGGAAAAACGAGTTAAATTAAGTTAGCCTCGTTAGACACCACGCTTAATTGGATTCGCTAATTTCACGTGGAAATAAAATCGAGTCGACAAATGTTACGAAGTCGGCGCGCAAGGTAACGAGTTTGCAGCCGCAGTTTGCATCGTTTCGTCGGGACGATATTTCATTTGGACAGGTATTAGCGTTACTAGTCACTTTAAATTTATGAACAGTTGATATTTAGGATATTTATGGATATTTCTCTCGGCCGATTTGCCGCGGATGCCATATCGCAGACTAAGTCGATCGTATTTGGCATCTAAATCAGAGTCTTCGTTTGTAAGCATGATGAAAGACCAAACTGCCGCCGTGATTTTGGCGCGAGTGTACCGAAAGGAATAATTAAATAAAGCCAAATCCGCGATCTGGAAAGATAAACTCTCCGCCGGCTCAGCAAATAGACCGACGAGAGTCGTTCCTGCGCGACCTAAGATCAACGAAAGATGCCTCCTCGACGGAATTGATGGTTATTGCCGTGTGCAGCGGCGGTTCGTTCGTTTGACTATCCTGGGGTTTGTCCCATATAAAAAAAAGAATTGCAAATATTGTGCGAAACATTAAAGATTAAATTTTTTTATCTTAAGATGAAAACCGTTACACAAATTTTTTTAAGACTACGAACTACGGAAAAATGTCATTATTTATCGTACCATTTTATTTTTTACATTAAATACTAGACTTCAAGGCTACTATTTAATTAAGCAAGATTATAATTGTTAAACTAATTAATTGCTTTAATTTTTAAATGCTTTTATAGAAGCAATTATCTTCTTGTATATGCGAGTATATCATTAAATATTTGACTATTGATGCAAAATATATGCATATCATTAATGTCTTTATTATTGAATAAAAGTTGTTAGAATAATATTTCTCGGAAAATTAAAACTAAAAATAGTGCGTTTAATTATCAATGCAATTATGTTTATAATCGGCGCACAATTTATTAATGAAACGAAATAAAACATTGTAGTTTAAAAATAGTCAGTGATGAAATAGAACTCAATCTCACTGTTGCCTTGAAACTTCGAGGCCTGTATTTATTGAAGAGCGCTATTTCGTATCAATGGACCTCATAAAGCGATCGTGAGTCTTTATGTTTATCGTACTTGCTCTTTGAAAACTCGATTCCACCTGAACAGTAACACGGGCTTTTACGAGAACGAGTGAAACGAACGAAGGTGTCAAAGCTTTCTCACTCCAATTTTTTTACGTTTAGTATCGCAGTTTTCGCGGAATTTAACGATGACAATGAATTCTGTCATGTACGATGTACGATTATAAAAGTTCCACAGTTAATGCTGAGAAGAAGGCATACTTTTAAAGGAGAACTCATTCAGGAAATAAGAACTGACACTATCATCATATAAAATCGTGAAAATAATTATTTTTTCTAACGTGAGAATGACTCTCACGTTATATATGCTTTATGCTTTATATAAGATTGTAATTAACAGGATAAGAGGAGTTTCAAGTTTAAAACTGAGCTCCTTTCAGATTTCCAACCTTAACATTTACTATACGTGACAATCCTGAATGTGCACTATGGGTTAAAGTACCCAGAAACGTCCGTCTCAGTTTCCACCCCGAAATACTACAAGGATCCTATTGCGATTCTTTTAGGGTGTTAACCTTTCCACGTCTCGCCCGAGTTTTGAACGACGTACGTTTATTAGCTGACCCAAAAAATAATGCAAGTGCGATAATCACTTTTTCCTCGCTTCTAATATTAAACAAATAATTATATCTTTTTGGTTCCTGACGTTAGATGGTTCATCTTAACTAGAAGATTAATAAACGCTTTTAATATATTATTTTGTGACTTTTCCTGTCAAAGTAGTTAGCATTCATGAATTAAGTTGCAACATTTTTAATTAGTTTTATTATTAATTATATTTTAGCATCTATTATATAATCTGTTATATAATTTTATGGAAAAATATGTATATTTTTGACACATGAATTTTGATTAGTTTTATTTATATAATTTTTTTAAACCGCTTTGTATTTTTACCTGGTTATCGAACGATTTTTAACACACAATTAAAGAACTTAATTGTGGTTAAGTATACTTACAACTTATCACTTAATTTAATTGCACAGACACTTATTCTTTTATTATGTTTACAAAACATTATTCTATTTATGCTTGCAACATATTCCTTACAAGCTGTTTACACGGTAATCTGGCTGCTTCATAGCCGACTGTCTCATTGAAATCTCCAGGGACTTGAAAACGAGGGAAAACGGTCTACTAAATGATCCTTCCCGTCTTCGTGACGATAAGAGGAAATCGCGGATCAGCGAACTCATTGTGGTATCAGCGCCATATATCTGAACTAAAGCACTCGCTGCGTTAATTTCTCCATCCCCGACAGGTTAATCAGCTCACGATCGAATGGACCGTCGAGTGGACCATTGAAGGGAATGCGTCGGTTAGGATTAAGGGTACCTGATCAATCGGGAATATGCCGATCTTTCAACCGATAACTCCCTTTAAGGAGACTCGCGAGCTAAATTTCGTGCCGAGAAACAGCCTGAAAATCGCATTACGATCTTTATATTTCACTTGATTTTTAATCGTTTTAATTGGAACATTAATTGATCGGGATTTCAGCGACATACTCCAACGCTGGAGCACTTCCGCGAAAGCGAAAGTTGTAATATCGAGGAATACCTCGAGGATCACGTTGTCCGCACGAGTGTTACTCCTTGATCTTCCACCTGGTCTTAAATCCCGACGCATTAATTGGCTGTCGTCTCATTCCCGAGCGCCTCGTCCAGATTTCACGGAGAAACGAAGAGACGGAAGGAAAAGAGAAAAGTGGAGGGTATTGACACAGTCGGCGTTTGTCACGATCTTGCCGCAGGTTCCTCTTTTGGCGGGAACGAGCGACCGGGGGGGGGGGAGTCACGAGGGTAGGAGTCTGCCGAGGGTGTGAGAAATTTACCCTCTTTCCGCGAGCCGGCACGCACGTTCTCTCCCGTTCTCCCGGCTCGCGAGACGAGAGAGCACTGCGTGCTCCTCTGAAAGCAACCCCTGATTCGAAGCCGCGACCCTCCCCCTCGCTACCCTTGCTTCTGAACTGCCGCTGCTCCTCCCTCTCGCTCTCTGTCCTTCCCCCCTCTTTCTCTCTCTCTCTCTCTCTCGGTATTTCTCTCTCGAGTTTCCTCTCGCCCTCGCCAGCTTCCCACTCCGTATCCGTTTCTCTTTTTCTCCCTTCTCCTTTTCTCTTTCCTTCGTCTTCTACCTCTCAAAATTCTATCTTGTCAGTTCTGTCTCGTTACCTACCTTGCTCTTTCTTTGCACTCTGTCTTTCTTCTTTTAAACTCCACTTCACGCTCTCTTCACGCTCTCGCAAGATTCCATCCCCCGCTATCGTCCTCGACATACACTCAATTTCGGGTAACTTCAAGCTGTCCCTCAATGATGGTGGAAATTGGCCAATCGTCAGTTTTTGCGGACACGAGAGTAAGTTTCCTTAATATCGTCACACACACACACACACACACACACACACACACACACACACACACACACACACACACACACACACAAACTGGGATTTCACACCTAACCGAGACTTTTTATACTCATGCCTTCGCGAGTTTCTTCTCAATTTAGAATATGTACGCCTGTCTTTTGAGATATGTAAGCCGATACTATTGTTTTCTTTGGTACGATCTTCGCTATAAAGAAAATAATGCTGGTCGGATAGAGAGAGATATTGCTTTCGAAAAGCTTGCCTCGAGCTTGCTCCTTACAATTAATAAGACCTAATATTAACTGATATCTGTCACGCCCATCTCTATTAGAACATGATAAGTTGAGCGATTATTGAGATCAGGATCTATTAACTCGAGTGTTTGCAACTCGACGAATCGCGTAAAGATACACGGTGCGGTCTCGCTGCGCGTGTACTTGGCGCGAGACACTACCGTGTCTTTTAATATTCTATTTTTTTATAAAGATTTATCTATTTATGAGTACTTAGAAAAAAATAAATTATGTATATATGAATCTGATTCTTTATGTAAAAAATAATATTTTCATGCATATCAATATTTTTCATTTATTATCAGCTCTTACAGAAAAAATTATTCGATATTTAAAGTATTAATTTAATTCCATTTATTAATTTAATTCCATTTTTAATTTATCGAAAATGTATAAGATTTCTATATTTTTAGAAATATTTAGAAGAGAATTTTATTTATAGAGAAAAAATTATTTTATAAATACAATGAGTTTAAAAATGAGTATTAAATACGAAATATTATTATCCATCTCGTAGCATTTATATACTTTTTCTTTCTTTGTTCCATAATTTTTATGGAAGTTATGAAATATTAAAGCTTTCATGATTCAACAATAGCTTGACGAATATTGCATATAACGATAATAAATCGTTCAAATTTTCTTTTGATCGTTAAAATATTATTTTAACATATAGCAATTAGTCGTAAACTGCTAATTTCATAACGGAATTGAAAGCTAATCTCATATTTTACGTCGCAAATATACAAACTCAACAGCCCGTTTAATATCTCGTTATTTTGACGGTGTAAAATTTGCTGCAATCATAAATAAGATGAGGCAAAAGGCAACGAGGAAGTGCATTGTATTTCAGTGCGCTGTATTTAACTCGATGTATTTAACGTTATATGTAAAATGCGCGTTGCTTCGCGAACGTTTCGCATAACGACTTTGGTGAAATTTTATATGTATAATGTTTTACACATTCCAACACTTGCATATGAACAATGCGCTTACATGTCGTTTCCGTGACGTCACCTGCAGTGTTTTACAAGCGGGTGCCAACGCATTTCACCCGATGACTAAATTTCATTTCAGTGCAACAGTGACATATATGGCAAACTTCTTGGTAATAAAATAACTCTCTACGCGTATACAAATCATAATAATAAACGCGTAAAACATAAAAGCCGGAATTATATATGACGATTGAAAATGTTAGCTAATTAAAGTAATTAGCTAATTTTTTTATGAAATGGTTAAATAAAAAGTTGATCATAGTTAAATAGTTTTAACTATTGTTAACATATGAATACATGTTTATAATTGTGTTTTAAGAAAACGAAATTATGCTTAAAAATGAAGAAAACTGTCTGGGCGAACAGAAGATATACTTTCTCGTCCAAGCAAATATCAGTTTTGCCGAATAAATTATGTGATATAATAAGTTGAAACGTTAAAATTCGTCGATGTGATTAACAAACAATAAATATTGAATCGACAAAATATTATTTGTCGCGCTAATTAAATCAGTTGACTTAATATCTGAATGTACTTTGTTTATTTGAAACATTAGACATGTTCATAATTACGACGCAGGTTTTTTCTCGATATAAATCTTGACGAGGTGCTTGCAGGTTTCGTAAATTTATAAGGTAGTATATCATACGCTTGATTGAGAAGCGGACGTATCGGGAAAAAGTCAATATAGTCGCCGCATGAGTTAACGAAGTGCAAATACATAGAGTTCGTTCAGTACAATTTGGGTGTACAGTTCACGCTTGATTTCATCCCGTTGCGTCTTGTTGCATCGAAGTGTATTTTAACCGATAAATACGCGTGTTATCAATTTTTATATTAGACGGATATTTCTCTTCGTTTCACCAATTTATTCAACAAATATTCGGCATTTATTTTAATGGATGATTTTTATTATGAAATGGGTTAATTTTTTAATACGAGGCTTATTTATAATAAGACTTCTTTCCCGATGTGCGAAATCAGGTCTATACTTTTGTCTAAGATACTTTGTTTCCTTTACTATTCGCGGAATTGTAATCTTTTGCTCAGAGTTACAATTCTTTTTTTTAAATCTTCAAGGATTGCGTATTTATTTTATAGATATATGTAATCTGTTTTCATAATTGTTTTCTTTTGTGCAAATGATTTACGTAGATAAATGCTGTTAAAGGAAGATGAAAATTTTTAATATCTTGATGTATTTGTGCATACTGCCGTGCGCAATTACGAAAATAGCTCTAACGTTCAAAACGAGATACAATTTTCTTTTAATCAATTTTTGCTGAGAAAGAGAGACACCGTTAAATTTAACGTACAATTTATAGGAAATGACGGAATAATCGGCAGGAAATGAGCAATTCTCTGAACGCGCCGTATAACGCACGCGGAGGGTATCACGGTGGTAATGTAATTAGAGATTGTAAGCAACTGCAAGAAGCGATTAATCATTGAGCTGCCGGCAATTTGGTGTACATACATACACTGGTCCGCGCTCGATTCTGCTGCATCGGACCGCATGTATGTTGCACAGATGCGCTTCGGCAGTTACGTAGAGTGCACTTGCTATGCACTACCGGTCCGCACATTACTGCAGTACGTATAGTAACGTGTTCTTCAACCCAACATTCCGCGCGGGACGAAACTTTTTCTACAAATTTTGTAGTGTACTTTAACAAACAAGCAACTTACGAAATAAACTAAATCGAATCAAAACTTCTAACAATAAATAGGACTATTCGATCTAGATTTTCGCCTTAAAAATGAAATTTTGAATTTAGGTTTCTCTATTTCTCAGAAAATTATTTCTGTAATAGAACAATTTTATATCGTTTTAAAAATTAACATTAAAAATATACAAAAATATAATGCACATATATTTATAGCTGTCAATTTATAAATCCGTTTGATATTTAAAAAATAATATACGTCATTTAAAAAAAAGAGATTGATCAACACTGACTCGATAGGCAACTTGAATGGAAAAAGTGTGGGCATAGGTTTTCATTAGCGCTCGAGTGCCCAGAGATCCACACAGAAACCTCCCGGCTCTCCATCTCATCCCTCGTCGTGTCGTATTAGCCTCGACCGATCTAAATGCTCGATTGATTGATCGATGGGATCGTTGACATTGGAAATAGGTCAACCGTTAGGGTGGCTGGTTTCGCCAAGGCAAAAAGTATAATTCGCCGAAAAGACATACGATCCTACCATATTTCCATAACTAATTTAATGTGAAAGAAGAACGAACCTTTTTTTTTAATTGAACAAATAACAAAGTGAATCAAACTAAAAATCAACGAAGTTGTGTGTGTCAAAAAACGCAACTATTCGAAAAGAATATGCGCAACTTATAATTCACATTTAGTCCAACATAAAGTGCATTATTTATATTAACTTTACCAATAATAAATTTATAATAATAAGATTGATATTAATATTAACGCTTTATCAAGGGTATCATCTCGATTGTATCTCTCTACTTCGTAATAGATTTATTCGTATTCCCGTTGTTCGAACGTATCTGCTGTATTTATGTCTCGTAGTTACGTCTTGCGTTCCAAGCACGCGTGTTCAAAATAGTCGGTTGAGGATTAATTCAGTCGATATTAAATGCATGATTTATATTCAACGGAATAATTTACTGATCAATAATAAAATAATAATAAAATTGACACTGAGATTAATGCTTTATCAAGTGTATTGTCTCAATTGTATCTCTCTACTTCGTATTAGATTTATGTTATTCCTTTTGTTCGAACGTATTTATGTCTTTACGTTCTAAGCACGCGTGCTCAAAATAGTCAGTCGGTTGGGAATTAATTTATCGTGTCAATTAAAAACGAATGCGAAATCCGAAGTGACACGACGTGACAAAAATATCACAATGGAAAATTGATTGCGATCACCTGCAGTTGTCGTATTCTGTCATAGAGATGCATTGTACGCACTCGACTCGGTTTCGCGATCCGCAAATAATCGTACTTTCGCGCGCGCGTTTATTTAATTGGGTAAAAATCGAGACTAAACGCATCGCTCGTTCGAACAAGCAAATGGATATTCCCCGAAACCGTCAGTTGCGATTTTGCACGAGAAAAACTGACTGCTTCATACTGCTTTTCTTTATTGAAAAATTCCATGCATGTTAAGCAGATCCGGATGACGTTGCGCTTTGATTTGCGACTTTACGATTCCCGACGTCGTTATGCTCGAGGTGCATTACAGTATCGCGGTTGGAAATTTTATATCCCTCGTGAATTTCGCGATGCGCAATCATCCTTTCTGCTGTATGACATTCGAAAAGTAGCAAGTGCTTTTAGTATCATTATATCGTGTATAATCTATCGAGACGAAGGGACAATAATAAAACGATATAATAATAATATTATAACGATATAATAATTACACTCACGCTTCTGATATCACTAATTCTTATAAATATTATAATTTTTTGCGATAAAGAGTCACAATTTGAACGTTACAAATAATTGCATATTTCCCTCATTCTGTTTGTACATATATACATTACATATATATTAATTGGACGAAAAATGAAATACGGAATCTCTCTCTCGTAAATATCCAATTTTATCGCAAAATGTCATTGTGTATATTTTACGCAATGGATGCAGATTATCATTGTTTAGATCTTTGATATTGGAAAAGCATTGTGCGATGCACACGCTCAGATACGACTGTATTTATATGCTTCGTCCGTTCTCCAAACTCGGATAGAGTTTTTAGCACTTTTTACGCGCTCCATACTGGTCCTATGACGACATTAGATTCATTGTTTTCCGATAATACGAGAATAGACCACCTGGGGCATCGTACGTCGATCGAATCATCGACCGACGTGATGATTTACGCGCCCGCCAACCTACAAGTTACACCTACAAGTTACACCTTTGTAAGGGTGTACACTTCAGATAAAGAAGTCAAGAGTTCTTACCGAAGGTATAAGAAAAGATCAAGATGTAATGTGAAAATTTAATAATTGAAGACTGTATTTATGCAGCCGCCCACCTATATAAGTTTCTCCATTATGCCCTGTAAGGGTGTACACTTTTCCAGATAAAGAAATCAAGCGTTCTCACTGAAGATATAAGAAGATATGAAAACGTAATGTGAATATTTAATAATTGAAGACTGTATTTACGCAGCTGCCGACTTTCAAGTTTCTCTTTTATACCTGTAAGGGTGTACACTTTTCGAGATAAAGAAATCAAGCGTTCTCACTGAAGATATAAAAAGAGATGAAAACGTAATGTGAATATTTAATAATTGAAGACTGTATTTACGCAGCTGCCGACCTTCAAGTTTCTCCATTATCCCCTGTAAGGGTGTACATTTTTCCAGATAAAAAAAATCAAAAGAGTTCTTACCGAAGATATAAGAAGATATCAAAATGTAATATAAAAGTTCAATAATTGAAGACTGTATTTCTAAACTTATATTTTAATTGCAACTTTTATCGAAACTGATTGTCATGAAAGTTATTTATAATCCTTCGCATTATAATCATGAGATGTTTAGGAGAAGATTTAAAAAATCGATCTTTTCTGTAGCCGCATTGCAAATGTGTGTAATTATTCTATCATAATAAAGTTCTGGACTGTTAGAGATTCTAGACGCGCTTGTCTTTCATAACCATCTAACAATAATTTCGCTTGTCTCAAAGTGCACCTCCGTTTCGTATATCTTGCGCATTCGAAGAGCTCGTTGGAAACATCGTTAGCCAAACGGTAATATTCTTGGAAAATCGCTGAACACGTCGCTATGCATATCCATGGAAGTACCGACTCTTATCCCTTTCGCAGATCGCAATTTACCAATCGTAATAATCAACCGTTATCATCTATAGAAGTATCTCGTAATATTGAAACTCTCACGTACTTTTCATATATCATGTTACGCAGTAAGTGAAGAAGCTAAACTGAAACATCAAAAGTTTCGAAGTTATTTCCTGATTTAATAATTGAGAATTACGTTTTGTTTGAAGAAATTTTTTGAATTTTTAGTGGTATCAGAATAAAAGTTAGGTACTGATTAAAAATCTTATTGAATTTATATTATTTTAGGCATTAAGATTATTTAAAAAAGATGTACAGGACTTTTGTAAAGAATATCGTTGAAATTTCAATGTATTTAAAAATTATTCTATACGGTTAATATTTAATATAACATTATATATTTTCGATTCACGTATAATTACAACAATGTACTTCATCAGCAACTGTTCAGTGACATATGTAAACGGAGGTTCTCGAAGAGAGTCTATTGTCCTCGCAAGATCATTACAGTTTCCGCGGCGACAGGCACGACATTGTCCTCGACCGACAATTTCGTTACGTATATAAGCCCGGTCTTCTGCAGCACTTCCTACCGGCCATACAAATAGACTTCCGGAAAACATGCCGTGAGGTTAAAGGAATTGACGACAAGAAATGCAAAAATTTCAGCAAAATCCCGATGAAAGATGATGTGACCTCTCTGGAGAGAAAATGACTCGAAGCATTCGTTTTTTGTCAGTAATATTGAGACTCTCACGTACTTTTCGTATATCATGTTACATGCACAGAGTTATATCTGCAGTAAGTGAAGAAGCTGAGCTGATGAAACATCAAAAGTTTTAAAGTTGTTGAGATATTATGTGTGATAAAAAATCTGCGATTACAATATGTAACAAAAGATACGATTACGTGATGTAATGATATTTCGAAAAAAATCAGATGTAAAGCTTCATTTAAATTAAAGCAAAAGTTTTATCACATCATTGTTATTAATATTATTATCGCAGCGGATATCAATGGATAACAGCGTTTCGACGAGATTATTGCAAACGCTGCTATATGCGACCCAATGAGCTAGAAATTTATTTGTCTGAAACGACTGGATAACATCTGTTATTATCATTATCATTATAACTTATCTGGATTTATCTGGATTTTAAAACATCGTATATAGATTGTTTAATAATTGCATTTAACGATGGAAATTATTGCAAGGTAAATTATTTGCGCGCACTTACTGCAATTAATCAGTTCTTAAGTATTTCTTCAGAAAAATGGACGACTGTCCTCGCGACCATTTATCGAAAAGGCATAATTAATGGATTACGTTATTTATACGTGGTGCATTTAATGTACCAAGCCGAGTGAGACGGAAACGCTCCCTTGGAAACACTTTTCCCTCGAATGCGCACTTAATTCTGAGACGTCTCCCGCGAGATTTCCCCGTGCCTTTTCTGACCTGGAAAGAGATAAACGCCCTATCTGCGAGCTGTAAGCAACGAATTTTCTTCTCGCAGCCCCCGTAGGCAATGCCTTTCGTTCTCCTTTCGCATTACCGGCTATACCTGATTCGTTTCACCTGTCCTGCGGCCTTCGTGGTTTCGAGGACTTAAAATATACAACAATGAAGGTATTGTATAGGCGTGTGCTTCAAGCTCGCTGCATCGAACTGTTCAAGCGTTTCGGTTGCACAAACATGTTGGGACAGCTTATAATAGCGTTATATGTACGCGGTATCTCGATACATTCGATGAACACTGACGGCAGCAGCTTGCAGCACTGCACTGGCATGCCGGTGTGCATAATTCAAGACTCATCGATGCACGGATGCAGCGCCGAACATAATCTCGATCACTTTACAGGATGATGCATTTAATCTCAACTGTCTTCTTATCGTAATCGCGCGATGATCAGTGAAATTGGCGTGCCATCAAATTGTATGGACATATGTTAATAATTTCATGCATAAATGCAGGACGCAATACGTAACAATTGATTGCAATTTTTGCACCTGAATAAATATTAGCAATAAGTGGCTATGTATTTTATGGAAACAGCTTAATATTCTATTTGTCGCTCTGGGAGACCATTTTAGTAAATACGTTAATGAAAATATTTCTCACAGTCAGTTCTTACAAACTCTATTTAATGATTGGAAAGAATATAAATTTTTTTTATTATTAAAAGAAATTAGCACTAATTTATTACAATTTTGTTTTCGTTCTTTTATAACAAACATATAAATGCATCTCGAGAATTCGATTTGACAGACCGATACTACTAATACGTAATTAAAAGCTTTAACAAAGATTAATGTAAAATCTTGATCTTAAATTAAGTTTATCTTATCGATTTCTGCTTTCGTTGTACGCGAACAAACCCCATCTACCGTGTATGATCCCTAAGCTTAAATCCGTCAAAACCAAGAAGGATTTTATTTGCTTCCGAGAACGCAGGTGTATCGCGCGTAATCATAAACGGAACGGCGTTGCCAGATGGTGAATTTATGCAAAGTTACTTTTTTTCGACGTACAACGATCCACCAGGTTTTCCTCCTCTCCTTTGTTGCTTGATCTACCTTGATTAATGCGTGATTTCAACGCGTCCTTTTCCCCTTCACCGATTCCATCTCTTCCTTTCTCGCTCTCCATTCTTTTCTCATCAATCCCGATCTGGCGGATCCATCGATCAGTACCAAAGCAGGGAAATCGCTTTGTGCTCGCCGAGAGAATGGGCCACTCGCGAGCGCGAGAGGAGAACTCGCGGCAGAGGCGAAGACGGGTCAGCGACGTCACTCGTTTCTGCACTCTCGTTTGTCAATGCCCGCCGTTATTTGCTCACTTATTTTCACTTCGTCGCGTCGCCGCCGTTCGCGACAGTGACATTTATAATAACGAGACCAATTATATTAATTGCGCATTTGCGTCTTTTCGTTTCGAATGCTTCTCGCTGTGTTGCATCAAAGTTTTGTCAGATACTTGGGTGTATAAAATACATACACAAGATTTATATGATCCGAAATACATACACAAAGGTTCATATGATACAGTTTTTCCTTTTGGTACTTGTATTAGCTATATTTTTATTTAAATGTGTAAGCTAAACTAAATCAACTTTTTTGTTCTTTTTTGTTCTTTGTAAAATAAATTAAATTGTATTAATTTATCTGTTACCGCTTCGCTGTGAAGATGGCTCAAAATAGAGTCGAAACGTATTATAACTTTGTATAGAATTATAACTTTGTATTGAATTGTTAATTAAATGTTACATAAAGTTAACTCACGTATAGCTAGCCGCGTTTGACTCTCAAAATCCACTTTTCTCTTGTTACTTTGTTAAATTGTGTTCTATCGCTGTGAATTATTTTATTGTACATATAGCTATTGCTTGTACGTATATAATTAATATTTGCTAGATGATTATTTTACATTTATATGAGTCTTGGAATGTGACATTAAGATTCATCGAATTTGAAGCTCGAACTTTCTTATAATAGTAAATTTTACTTGTCAACATTATTTTGGAGGACAAGAAAGCATATTTTATATGTATATACTAATTATTTTAAGTAAAGATAAGATAAATGAGACATCCAACAGCGATTGGCATTTCGGGATGAGAATTTGTTATTCCGTTTAATGCACCGCAATTTATTTCTCGCGTCTGGCCCCCGTGATGCTGGTACGAATTCAGGGACCGCATTCGGCGACCGTAATTTATTCATTTAATAGACTTAACGCGATTCCTTACACGAGTTAACTACCGATATCGTTAGGGATTTATCGGCCGCACGCATTCAATCTTGAGGTTTAACGATCGTTCAAATGGAATTACATTTTGAATTGCGAAGACCGTCGACGGTAAGACGTAACAGTAAACGCGAAGATAAACGACGGCCATTGCGTGCCTTCGGATTAACTAATCCGGAAGTTGCCGCGGCGAGTAAAATGCGCGACATGACCGCTATTTTTATCCGTTATCCCGTAATTACAAAAAATTGTACTCTTAAAATGTATACCTTGACGTATCTTAACTTCATTCTCAGTTTATATATATATATATATATATATATATATATATATATATATATATATATATATTTCAATTATTAGCAAACTCTCCCAGCCAAAATTTAAAGTCAACGCTATACCTGAAAGTCTTCAGCAAACAAGATCTCATTATTACGTTTAAATATCTTTATAGTTCGTTCTTTCTTGAGATCTTTCCTAAGAGAATATCTATTTTAAATGCCCCAGAAAATCCATTAAAATTTTGACAGTTTGTGCTTTTACTACTACTTCTACACATCTCATCCTTCATTGTGCTTTCATAACGCGGCTAACGCGCTAGAGCACAATGTGCACTTTCGAGATTTATTGAACGAACTCAGCGCTGTTTACTCTTAGCAGCAGTAGTGGTGATTCGATATCCTGTAAAAGATAAGATAATCTCGTTGATGACCATCCTGCGGAGGGTAATGTTTCGTGCGATGCCATTAAATCACGTGTCTCAGTAATCCTCGTTGGTACCTCATAAAATAACCGACCCTAAGATACCAACCGCAATTTCTTAAGCTTATGGATTTTTCCCGAAGGAGAGTTACGCGCTTGCCTATTCGGGGAGGGTTATTTCGCCTCTACCAGATATTTATCCTGTATATATACGTGACGAGCTTGTTGAAATTTTCGAGAGTCATAAAGGACCACGCGCGTGCACCGCCGTAAAATGTAATACCGCAGCAGCCGTAAAACGCGCATAACATGTGTAAAATTCACGCGACATATGATACATTTTCACTTCAAACTATACTTCTCAATTTCGAAGATGTCGACTGGACGTTTATTGCTGAGTGTAACTGATGTCTAATTTCCTTTTACATGTCGACGTTGAATGCAAGACAAATAACACTTCATAGTTTGGTGAAGTAAATTTAATATTAACTCCAGAACATATACGTTACCATGTACAAAATTTAATAAAGCCCAGCTTTTAGGAAATGCGATGAAATATTTACAATATTCTTTAGAAAAGAGATCGATGTTTTATTTTAATAAAAATGTTTTAGTAATGATCCAAGAGTCACGCTTTTTCTTTCAAATGTAGTTTTTCTGAATTTAAATTTAGTGATTAGTGATTAGTGATTAATAGTGAATTATTAAAATGTTATGTTGAATATAAATATATATCTCGAAATATATAGAAAAATTATTTAAGTAAAGTTAAATTTAGGATAAAATTTTGTTCTCCTTTGAAATTTTTTATGCTTAATTCCACAAATAATCCTGTTTAATTACAAACTATCGTTTCGATACTTTAATGGCGAATAACTGACTTTCTTTTTTATTTATACTGTCGTATTTAACTTCTCATGATTGGAAGAGAGATATATTGCATAAGTATCTTATGTAAATAATATATCAGATGAATTACATTAATCTTGAATACCTTTCTATCTTCCTAATGTCACAAACACACGATTCGTCTATAAGTTTCGTTGGATCCCGTCCAACAATACTCCTAAATTTCGGGTGCGCAAAGACGTTTTCGCACATCGAGCGTATCTTTGCAAGGTTTCTGCACATGCAGCATCGGCTAATAAATCATTTTGGGTGCATTGCATATTCTCCAAAAACAACATGCAATATTGTGTTACTATTAGTTAAAAACATTTTTGGATCGCTGCCATCAACGTTAAAACAATTTGTCATTCTGATATGTCATTAAATTAGAATTAAACACGCAATTAGGCATTGTAATATGAATAATATATTGTATCCAAAAATGAAGAGAGAGAAGTTAATTTCGTGTCTGCATGAAATTACGGTCAGTACAGTTATACAAGTTATGAATCCCAGGATATTAATCGTAACTTTCAAATTAATACTAATGTGTAAAATTAACAAATATTTTTTTTTAACATGACGTCTAAAATGTCAATTTATATAACATTTTAATTAATTTAAAATATTAGCAACTATTTTTATTTAATTCATTTAAATAAATTACACTTTAACTTATTTCAAGTACTTATTTATAAAATAAGTTTCAATAAGTAATAACTTTTAATAACCATTGTAATACACATACATGCGCGTACACACAAATTTCTTTTATCTCTAATTTTTTAACTCTTGATACCGTAATTTGCGAACAGTGACATTGTGTCCAACATCGAAACTGAATTCGCTCGAATTTATAAAAAAAAATGCTATTAGCGCGATCGCAGAGTCAGTTAAAATTCGAACCGACAAGCCAACTGAGTGCAAGGGATTCTCTTTCGCTCATGAGTCGCGGTTCTAGAAGCGACATGTAGCCAAGACATGTTTGCCCACATCTTCCTGAAGAGGACCGTTCCCCCTGCGTTCTAGAAACGGGTAAAGCTTCCATCTCTCACCAGTGGCTACTCCCGTCATCTAGTACGACAAGTCTCTTAATGGGATCCTAGCCAGGACCTGAATACACAAGGGAATGAACTTGGATTTCTGCTCTTTCCAAATAGAACATTGGAGGAGAATTTACGCGAGGCGAATTTACGCGAGGCGCCTTAATTGCGAAATTAAGCCACAAATTTTCTATGTTTATACATATATTTTTATCACGATTACAAATGTGTGCAGGTTTTACTAGTGTTAGAAAAACGTGGTATAAACACGAATACCATGATTCTTCATGCAAAAATAAATTAAAAGTATGAGAAAATTGTAGAAGAAAATTTTTCTCAAAATTAAACGAGAAGAATTCTTTATTTTTAACTTATTGTTATATAAAATATTATTTATTTTTGTCTCACATTATCTTTTTATTTTAACCAAAATCTTAATTATTTCTGAGTTATATAAATACATATTAAACGTAAATTTGAGGTCAATTAATATATAATTAATTTAATTGTAATTAATATCTAATATAAAGAAATTGTAGAAAACAGACTTAAATTTGCGACAGTAAATTCGTGCTTTTTCACAAGTCGCAAGTTGAATCGTAAAAATACTCTCGGAAACATCAATCGCGCTGATGGATTAGCAGATGAGCCGAATTCGAAGATTCGATATTTGCCACTTTGTTTCGTCAGCATAGCCGTACTATTCTTGGAAGACAAATTCACGGTAGGAGAACGAATGGCACGGGGGTGAATCGATATAGGCCGAGAGGGGAGAAACAGCACGAAGAAAAGTGGAGAAACTTTTAATCGGGTTACATGAAATTTGCGAAGATGAAATTTTTATCTCTGTCACCGTTGGCATTTGTACTGCGCTTTAACCGCTAAAGATCTTGACACGAGCGTGTTATTTGCACATCGCAAACTTGCTCAAGACGAAACTCGAGAGCAATTTTGTATTTTTACGGACGTTTCGAGCAAGAATCCGAAGCGTGGATACGAGACACATTAACTTGATTCCGTCCTACGAAACTCGAATTTCTCCTTGAAATAACGTGGAAGATAATCAAGTTAAGCAAACGCGAAATAAGCTTTCAACGATATTTTCAATGATTGAAAAAAACGAGCGAAACATGCGATATTCTCGCAACTTCAAATACGCCATTTTCATTAAAATTGAGCGAATTATGAAACATTTTTCATATGTTTTATATGTCACAATTTTACCTATACATATATGCTATTACATGTTATATCTTTTTTATTATATTTTAAATACGTAGACATCCGCAATTTCTTCGTACGTATTCTATATTCTCATAAAAAAATATATATTACATATATAATTGTAAAAAGGTACTCGCGTATATTTTCCATTCCCGATAACATCATAATTTCTTTCGATTTACGGCACAATTATTTTCTCCGTTTGGTTGAACATACGAAGCCATTATCAATCTCAGTCAAATTTTATTGTATTTTTGCGACAATAACAAATACATGATCTGGTAATGACTAATCAGGCATGGTAAAACTGATATCAATATTTATAGTCGGACAAAGAATCATTCCTCTGCTCTGACTGTTTCTATTGCCTGGTACCTCGAAAATAGGAAAGTCACGCCATGATATTACGCCATTGTCTAATGATGACGTGGTCATTTCTTACTTAATAACAATTTAAAAATTTGAATTTTGCATCATATGATATCTCCGTTCGTAGGATATACTAAGGAAAAACTAAATATACTTTTATTATCCAATTTAACCATAGCTATCGATTGAGTCAAATTACTAGTAATTACAATACAATTCAATCACCTCAACTGTCAAAATATGAAAATGTGCGCTCTGTTTATCTGAACGATAAATAGAGCCACGGGCATCTCGCTGCCGCACCGTTTCATGCGAACTTCGCTGCGCGTAAACTTGAAACGAGACACTGGCCCGTATTCTGAACGCACTTTTATCGCTATATGCGCGAATTTAACATATAGTTTACGTTACATACTATAGAATCTCAGAAATAAATGCGCGGATTCATCGATAAAAGTGCGTTCACAATATGGGTCATTGTCTCTTAATATAAAGTATTTCCCGATGGTCTAAACTTCTTTATAAACAGGAAGCTGTATATAATATTATAAACATATAATATTATATAATGCATCTAAACAAACGGAAAAACTGATGAAGCCCATATTACGCAACGGTTGCTTTTGATCAAACTTTGAACTTCTAAACCTATATTCAGTTACTGATCTATAATTTTTCTAAGATCGCAATAATCGTAAAATTATATTAATTTTTCCTATGTGTACAGCTAACTCTATTTTTTTAATCCTCGTGTAAAAGTATTGCGCGTGTTTTTATAAATTTAAAATAAGTGAACGATTAATATAATATAAGAAATAGAGCTGTATCATCTGGTAATCAGGCACAGAGCGAGAGTAAAGCATATCAATATTTACAGTCGGACAAAGAATCATACCTCTGCTCTTAACCTCCAGCGAGCAATATTTGTAAACGTTTCTTCAAATGATTCTTCACGTCTGTCTGTGCCTTCTGTATTTAGTATCTAATTCTCCGCAGTATAGAACGATTATAAGTTATAATGGCAGACCCGGTAGCTGAAGATGAGTGGGTGTTGCAATATTATATTCCTACACTAAAGTGCACAGAATGTTACGAATTTTAATTGTTACATACACTTTTAAATACGTTAAGTTTTTGCTAAATATACTTATGAATGCATTATGGAATTCTTGACTAACTGCACTGATATTTATATACCAATTTTTAAACAGTAAATTTTTTACTAGGTTTTTTACAGGTTAGCTTTGTGTGATGAGATCTTTTTTAAATAATAAAATATTTAGCTAATTGCATTAATTCCAAATCTATTTTAGAAAGAACAGCTAGAGTTTATTTCTGAATAATTTTTTTAAACTTTTGTTACATATATTTTTAGATATTTTTATTGCATATTTTTATTGCATATCTTATGTACTTGGCATGTCTTTTTCACCTTTGTAAATTCTTTTTTTTACGGGATTATAAGTCGGCGTCTATTTTTGATATTAAATCTGTTGTATAAATGATTAAATGCATGGTTTATTCACTAATAATATTCACTAATGGAGGTATGAATATAAAATCTTTTTTACTTTCGTGAAGTTCTTTTTTGTTGGATCGTAAAATAGACTTTTGCACAAAAAATAGGTACAAAGGGCGCGTGTACTTGGCGTAATTGTTCTACCTTCTTTGAAAAGGTAATTGTGCAGATACATTGTACACGGATTGTATACTTTTAGTCGGTAACAGTTTGCAATATTTTATTTGATAAAAAAATTCTTAGCGTGTAATTATACTTTTTTCTTTAATTTTTATATTATCCACGACAAAATTACTAAAAGAAAGTGTCACTCTCACAAGAGTTCTTCTGAGTTTTACCAGCGACGGAAAGCACCTGCAAACTTCTCCTTGAGTATCTACGTCCGAGAAATTCATTTCTTTTGCTACGTAAAATCTGAAGTTTAATTCAACTTCTCGGCGCAAGATAATGGCAACTATTAATTCGATTAGAGCGCAGAATATAGAATACGGAGGAATTGTGGATTCTAACTAACTTGCAAGTTTCCAAGACGCAATCTAGATCTTTAATATTCACCGGTTAATCTCCGAAATGCACAATAACGCAGGCCGTTTTGCATAGTTAGATGCACATAATCTTGCATAAACGGTGGTGGATTATTATGTGCAGTAATATACGAAACAATAGTAAAGTTAAAAAGTGAGTTTTTGGAGTCATAAATAAGTTTGTATTTAAACAATTCCGACGCAAAAATATTACAAAGATTATAGCAATTTTCAACAAGGAGATCTTGAAAAGTTTTATTTTAAAATAAATAAAAATATTTTGGATTTTTGGGAGAAATGTTACATTACTTTCCCTCCTTCGCTATAACAAATATATGATTAAAGGTAAGATTTATGTTGATAAACTGATCTGAATGAAAAAGATATTATAGCGTGATGAAGGAGCTGCTATTTTTTAGAAGAATCGATCGTTTCATTTTCTACTTACGAAAGAAGAATTTATCTACCTATATGGAAAGATAGAGAATTCTCATTCTATATACATTTAATGGCACAGAACTTCCATATTTTAACGTATTTTTGGCAAGTGTGCTTGT
Source organism: Temnothorax longispinosus (assembly GCF_030848805.1). Taxonomy (NCBI): domain Eukaryota; kingdom Metazoa; phylum Arthropoda; class Insecta; order Hymenoptera; family Formicidae; genus Temnothorax; species Temnothorax longispinosus. The sequence continues at coordinate 22,222,516 of NC_092363.1, read as the reverse complement.
CTGGAAATTCCCTTTTGTTTCTCAGTCACGATACCGTTTCTCTTAGTGATAAATTTCAGCGATCTGTATTGTTAGCTGTACCGTTTGCAGCTCTTAATATATCTTGAGTGACTGATCCTTCTAATGAGATAAGCTTTTAAGAGAATTTCAAAGATTGCGATGGCAGCTTTTCTGATACTCGCGAAACAAATTAAAGGGACGGACGTTTCCTAGTAAGATATCTACCTAAAGCTGCGATAATTAAATGACGTGAGGTTAATAATAAAATAGTTATACTTATAATGCAAAGATTTCATGAAACATCAATATTAATCTTGCGATTAATATCGTAAATATTATATTATTATTCATTAGTGCTGAGCGAATTTGTCTTGATAAGTTACGGCAAACTCGTTAAACGTAAAAATATGTATATCGTTCTAAAGGACTCGGAATTATTTCATTATCGACGATTACACGCAACTATACTCTTAATTATAGTGTAAAATCGCCGAGTACATCAAATCGGAATCTAAAACGGTCTTACGAAACTCGAGTAAAGCGCGAGGCGTTGAAGGGGAATCGCCCGCGAAGATATCAAAGTTGCAGAGGCACTTTACGATTCTTCGACTGAAATTTCGTTGTATTGCGTTATATTTGATTTAGCTTTACGGTCGCGAGGGAAAGGAACGCGTTATAGCTACCGAAACTTTCGTTCCGTATCCACAGAATATGCGATAGTCATATTTTACGTGGTGAAACCGCGAACTGTCGGAACAGTTGAAAATTTAAAATCTATTTATGCATAGTACGACATTATGTTGCCCTCGCAGCAATTTCTTCTTCCTTTCTCTCCCTCTATCGTGCAAACGCGGTTAAAACTTTCATGCAATTTAGAAAAACCGTAACAAAATTATGATGTCATCAAGGAAAGAGTTAATATATAGAAGACTCATGCAAAATTTATGCCTTAAAGAAGAGAGGAAAAGAAGAATTTTTATAATAATTTAGAAAACATTTGTTTTATGAATTAATATACGAGAATCATGTAATAAAATAAATTATAATATAAGAAATTAAAAACTGCAATAGTGAGATAACGTATGGTAGAAAATATTCATGTCAAGTACAAATATGTTATAACTTCAGAAACTTTCGATTAAATCAATATCGATGATCGGAATAATATCTTGATAAATTTCAAAATTTATCTTTGACAAAATGTCACTATAATATTCGCTTGAGATCTGATTGCTGCTGACGTCGTTATTGATTGATTGACACACAATAACCATTTCACATATTTTATAAGTCCCTTTTTCATGTTACGAGGGCGGCCAGCCACCTTCAACAATATCCGTGGGAAGTGTTACGTGATAAAAGTGCTTTAAGAAGATACTGCCCCGGCAGACTTTAAGGACATATCTGAAAAATGCGCAATAGTCAACACTTAAATCCTTTGCTGTATACCGGCGTATATGGCGCCATAAAGAACATTATTTGCGCTATAAATTCGCAGATCTATTCGCGGTTATAGTATTCCGATAATAGTGCAACAATTACCTCCTGATATAATCGTTAATGATAAATATTTAAAAATGTGTTAAGTAATATTTGACGATTTGCGCGTTATAACGAATTTCTCGATTTCGTTTCGCCCCAGGAACTTATTATTAAAAACGAGACATAACTTTATATGTAAAACCAACATGCTTCGCGCAGCCGTTAATTAGATTTTGCAGAAAGACAAGCTCGAGATGATAGACTGAAAAGCGTCAGGATTTCTTTCTTGCACGATCCTTTTAGGGGCATCGTTCTCGCTGTTGCTGTGTCCTACCGCGCGTTGCCAGTCAATGGCCAAAAAGCATACATCTTTGAGCGGGAATTTGCGCTAACGATTCACGGGCCACTTCCCATGAGCTCGTTAAATCCTCTTTCATACTTCACCCACCGTCTTATAACTTCACCTTCGCCTTCGGAAATAATTTTTCAAAGCCGTCAGAAAAGAGAAGCGTATCGTGAAGTCATTAAAGCGATCTCGAAGAATGCGCTCTTAATTTTGGCGCGGAGCGAACGAACATTATCTCTATGAAAAAAAAAAAGAGAAAAAGGGGGAGGAGAGAAAAATGTATGGATTCTGTTATTTATTACATCTATTTTTGTAAATTGCGAACATGCTATAGCAATTGATAAAGAAATATACATAAATTTTGTTAATTTTCACTAAAAGTTTCTTGGGATTTTTTACATTCTAATATATCTCGAACTTTTGTCGAATTGTTGAGATCTAAAATCCTTTAACATTAATTTAGATCGTTACGTCTTTACATCTCCCGATTTATTGATTTTTCAATTCCTTCAATATTGTTTTATGTTTTTAACTGCATTTGAGGGTATTTTAGTCTTTGATCCCATAATTATACTTGACTTTAAATACTTTTTTGAAATCAGAGAATACTTTCCAACTTTAAGAATTACTATTATTACTTTCAATTTAGTCTGTAATCATCTGATGGTTCACTAATCCTAAGAAATAAAATTATTATGTTTTCGATATGAAAACTCTTGCTTTGGAAAGAATAATTTTATACATTTATGTAGCAGTATAGCATTCATACGACTCCGCGTGCACGGATTCACAATTCCCGCGAATGCTTGAGAATAACGTCCTTGTTCTACGACGATGTTTTATGCGAGAACGCTAATGCAACGGAATTCTTCTCTACGTAGGGAAAAAGTTGCAGTAACTCGACAATAGCGTCCGATAACTTGACTGAAAGCCATTTTCTTTTCCGGCATTATTCGCAAACTCGGTCGCCACAAATTCTTTTCAAAAGTCTAAACATTATACGCTCTTTTCAAATGCCTACGTACGAAAGTTATTTACAGTCTAGTTATGTTAACTCGCAATTTAGCTGATAGAATTTTTTTTTTCATATAAGAAATTAATTAATTAACATCAAAAAAGTAACTTCATAAAGCCAAATTTTTACACGGAAAAAAATTTAGCTAAATTTAGTCGTAAAATATGGATAACTAATATTTTTTGCAGCGAAAGCTATAGTTTAGCAATAGTAGTAAAATCTTTTGTTCTCGCTGCAAAAAATGTTGGTTATCCATATATTATGACTATTTTAGCTATAGTAGCTAATTTTTTTCCGTGTAGAGAATAAAAAATCGTCTTTAATTAGAAATAAGAAATACTTCTTTATGTCTAAACATATGTTAATTTATAGATGATACTAAATATTATCTACTAATATATTTTGGTCAAATATTATTATAATATATTTTATGAAATATTATTATATCATCAAAATTTTTTAAGTTTATCCGAAAAATAGAATTTAATACTCTAAAGCTTGTAGAATCATATTTACTCGATACTTGGCGAATCCAATTGTTTGTTCACTATACGTCGCGGTTGAAATCAGATCTACCAGATTCGATGTACGTAAAGATACATCCTATAAAATCGGGTCATGTCATATATCCTATATATATATGTACAAATTTTTAAAAAAATATGTATCTGACGCCAGTGGAAATTCCGTGCTTCGAGTATATTTCTCTTTTCTTCGGAAGCAGAATTTTCTTCCACTCGCGATAGCTGAGAAATCGGTCACCGTTAAATTACGTCTCGTTCGTTTTGCTTCCGCACCCGATCAGGCTCGGAAAGTCAGTTGTTTCCTATTTCTCCTCTGAACCGAATAACCCGATTGGAAAGACTACGTTAATCGATGCTCCGTGAAAGATCAAGAATCCGACCGAACAAGATTATTCTGCTGACTAACGAGCCTACTTGTGAACGGAATCCATACAAATAAATAAAATAAACATGCTAAATCTAACGAATTCGCTTGTAAGAAAATCGTATAGATTTTCATTTCATGAAGTGAGAGAAATTATCCGCTTAAATGTCTCATTAACTATCATATTATTTTTTTGTACTTTTTTATATTTATTTATTTATTATTTAATTGAAGGTGAACGCCTGATTTTAGGATATATTTCAATATTTCCTCAATTTCAAAACTTTTGTAGTGTCATGCTTATACCACAATCCGTAAATTAAGAAATATTACTCTGTAAATATATTAATGCAAAACTTTGCATCAAACATATACTTTTAAAACTCATAATTGATGGAAAAGTCTAATAAATCATTTTTACTTATAAATAATCATATGCAGATGTACAAGTATATAATAATTATAAATGAAATATAACAATGCTATTTAAAGCTATTTGTAAATTTTCACCGATCTTTTCAAGTGGAAGCAAAGTCAAACAGCGCGATTACCACTATTTTTCTTATTTCTTAAATCTTTCTTATCTATCTCCACATGCTATCATTTGCCGCAGCTGCGCTCGCGAGTGCAATATTTCGCGCAATAAAGAAGTCGTTAGGTCGGAATAAAAAATTTCGTCTGACTGCGTGAGGGTTTATCCGATTCAGACGATTCCCCGCCATTCTCCACAATCGTGGAATTTACATTCTTCACCTTCCCGGTCGAGCCTCACTTTGGACTCACAGTTCGTTTCTCGTTGGATTTTACGTGTCCCGAATACGTGAATCCCTCAGGAAAACTGTCGCGGAGTAACAGTCCTCCTAAAAAGCCGCGTTTCGTTTTGACGTGAACGAGATAAAGGATCGACTGGAGACGAGACTGGAAATGTCCGATTTTGAGTTGGCCTTTCGATATATAGAACAGCTTGAAATAAGACAGGTATCTTTTTTTATAACTGCCAGCGTGCAGATTTAGAAATAATTCTTCGAAAATGTAAACCATTTACTTATACACAATATGACGAATGCATTTCTGTTTCATAAGTTATAAATAATATATTTTTCCATGACTGAGAATTTGATATACTTAGATATTATTATGCAATTATACTAAAAATAAAGCAGTAATTAATTGAAATCAATTGGCCGTTTATCGACATTATTTTTCGATATTATACGTCTGTTTTGCTATTAAATGATATATTTATAATGTTTGATACAAAAAGTCGATAATATTAAGATTTAAATCTTACACAACAGTTCTATGAAAAATTGATCTGTCTCCATTCGTATACGGTTGGAAGCTTCAAAGTTGGAAACATTTTTCTGGAAGTACCAAAGAGAAATAACATTTCGGAATTTAATCGTCATGATTTTCGTCACGTTCAATTTTCCGTCTGTTGGTTGCTACCTATTTTTCGGCACACGTGCATTGAACCTTTCGTCGCGCAACTTTGCGATAAGGAATGTCTCTGTGCTTTTTTTTTACCTTGGATTTCGCTATAAAGGAGGAAAAGTTGAGGTACTTCCTTCACAAGGAAGACGGGCGCCGAAAGGCGCAGTCGGGGAAACTCGATATCAATTTTCTCGCTACATAACACACGCGAGATGAATTCACAGCGCCGTTTCGGTCTGTATACGCGAACGTAATAAATATTTAATACGCGCGTTATTAGGATGCGTCGGCATTGGACACCGTGCCATCTCTTACGGCTATAGACTTTTTTTTACATATTAGTTTCCTCAGGGAAAATTTCACGCGATCGTAGTTTATCACGATTTTTATTTCTACGCACGTTCAACGTCTTAATTAATGCAGTAAGACATCCTTTAATTTTTCCTTGAATTAATTGGTTCATTGTTCGCGATAATAAGATCACAAATGGCAGGTTCTCACGAAGTGAGTGTTTCAGTGAACGATTTGTCTGAGAAGTAACCCCCATTTTTCATAATTTGTATTGCTCACGCAGAAAACACATCCAACGATTCCGTGATCGACGATGTCGTTCTCCGTGAAAATAAAACTGCAACATACGAATCGCAATAATAAATTCCCATTTGTAAAGAAACGAAAACATATGTTCGCGTGATGTGCGGCGCGTAATTCATTATACACTTCTGTTTCGTCCGTTATGTTTGATATTGCTCATCTTCCGCGATACATTTTTTTTTTTTTAACTTTTATTGTAAATATTTTGTTTACGTATCTCAGAAATCAAGCGTATTTTAGCACTCGAAAAATAATCATTCGTCATAAATACACAAATTCAGTATTTTCAGTTAATATTATATATCTTATATAATATATATAATATATTATATATCTTATATTATATATCTATCCGATTAGAATTCACAACAACGCGGAGCTTGCCTCGTGATATTAGTATCAAGAATAATGGAAAGTAAAAGAAACAAATCCGAGGTGAATTTGAATTTGCGAACGATTTCAACTAAATTAAGCTTCTAATCTAAACTAAGCTCAACTCCGAAAATAATTACATGAATGACAATCGATTATCCGCAATCCATTCGTCACATATGTGACGAATATAGTTACTCGCAATCAATTCAACGATCCATTTATTCGTTCGGACAGATTAAATTGCTCCGTAACTCCGTTACGGCAGCGACTTTCTTGAGAGGCGAAGCGAACGGTCGCGCCAGAACGCGCTAATTTTTGACGGATTTGTGAAAAATGAGCGACTTTACGAGGTTATCTATACGAGGCCGGTTACGCGAACACGTGAAAATCCATATCAGACCGACATCAATCATCTTGATTCACGCCTGATATTCTCAGCCGCCGTTCGATTCGCCCGGGGAAGGATAATCCTGACGGATGTTCCCGTTCCTCGGGAACGGAACCTTTCTCTAGCCGACTAGGAAGACGCGCGGTCGAAGGATTATGCCGGCTTCTTAAAGTATGAGAACGACTTCGTCGCCGAGCGAAAAGAGACATCCGTTCGACTATAGGATAATAACAGATATTAGATCCTTAATCCGGTAATGGAAACAGATATTAGATCCTTAATCCCGTAATGGAAAAAACATTTGCTTCTAGAATCTTGTGCACGATTACTATCACTTTTAATGGCTTTTCATTTATTGATTAGAGTCGATACTTCTTCAGAAGTTTCATACTCTTATAAAGTACGATGTACTAATTAGGATTAACACGGAATATTCCATAACTCGCAATCTTAAGTTTTACGATTCTTCCGACAAACTTACGATCGAACTTGCACTTTCCTATAAAAACTCGACATTGTTATTTCCAATTTTCTAACTTTTCATGTCTCTTTATCAATCCTCGAATTAAAAATATATTAAGACAAACTTAAAATTAGGCAACAAATGTTATTCTATTATTTATTAGTCTTCTTTAAAATTTGATTTGTGAAAAAAATTTTGGAGCTACTTATAATTCAGTCTACTTTTGTTGGCATTTTTACTTAAAAAATTTACTTCAAATTCGTCGGAGAGAATTTGTAATTAAAATTAAGTGAATTACGGAAGATATCTTTTATATTATTATTCAGATTTTTTTACAGGAGTCTGCTAATAAGTTTTCTCTATTAACATCTATTAACATCTATGTAATTTACGCACAATTTTACTTGCTTCTAATAAAATTATCATTTTAAGAAGTTTAATTTCTTATTTCTTATGAAACATGATTATATAATTGTCTCGTATGCAAGATCGATTCCTTTATTCACGATTCGATAAAGTTTTCAATTAGCTGCGGTTGATCCTATACAAAGTGCCCTCGACAAGTATCATGTATCGTACACAAAGCAAAAGCTCTACAAACTTCCTGGTAAAAGCCGTGTTCGCTTCGTAAGCTGCTAAATCCGTTAGCTGTGTAAGGTTCCTACATTGTTGCAATCTTGTCTGAGAATATGTTACACGTACCGCATACGTATCGCCATGCGTCTAAAATTTTCTAGTCATTATTTGCCCTTTGAATACATATTTATTACGTGTATTTCGACGTGCGGTTTCGCCAACTCTCTTTAACATCGAAATCCTCTCGTACACAAATAATAGGATCATTGCGCATGTAGTATATATTTCGAATAAACCGAGCTAGAGTCACTAATACTGCATTTATTAATTTATTATTAATATATAAACAGATGTTTCCAGTTATATTCGTCTTTCAATATGTTAAATTTGAGTAAAGATCTTTATTATCTAGTAAAAACGCAACCTGCAGAGATCCTTTCATCACTCCCGCCGATTCCAATCGACGGTTTTCTTTTCATTGTCCAATTTATTTTTCAGTTTTTATTATTTATTATTTTTTATTTCCAACAATTTATATGTTATTTTAAAGTAGAATACAATTATAATAAAATTAACACAATTTTACTAATCAAGTTTGTATAATGTTATTTAATTCTTTATTAAATACATGACATTTACAAAGAACAGTAACTTAAGCAAGCTCTTATTAAACTTCTTCGTAAACTTCTTTTTTTTATAGTAATATTAATAGAAGATTGCTTATCTATATAATATTGCTTATCTATGAAGTCTTATCTTACATGTCATTTTGTGTGCTGAATTGTATTAGAATAACAACATACTTCAAGACCGTGGTAAAGAACTGAAAAAAATAAACTGACACGGTTTCTTATTTCTGTCATTCTCAATAATCTCATGATTATATTAAATAATGTAGCAAGTAGCTTAATATATAACAATTATGTTAAAAACATTATTATTGAGAATAAATAAATAACATAATCTCATTTAAATGATTAAGTTAAACAAATATATAAGTAATAAAGTAAATAACATACCTTGCCAGTAAGAGAATTATCAATTGAAAAGAAACCAGTACAGGTAAAATGTAATGAATTAAGCATTATTTGCTGTGTAAATTGCTGAATCTGCAAATATATTTGTATTCTTATTATACATATATGTAACCATATACATGAATATATGCATTATTCATGTTATATACATAAACAATACATTGAATTTATAGATTTGCAATTTTGCAATTTATACACTTAAATGTCTTAAATAAATTAATCGCCGTATATAAATATTACTAATAATAATGTTATATGTTATGGAGAAAGAGATCTACTTTGATTGATATATGTAATTATCAATGATACATGAATAGATTTACCTCTTCTTTCATGTCATCATCCATAATAGATCCTTCAAAAGATTGTATAATTTCGCCGGTTTTATATGCCTGAAATAAACATTAATGCATACGATGCAAATCTGACATAAAATTATGAATAAATTGCACAATATATGTGCGGTGCATATTTTTTATTCATATATAAAAATTGAAATTATTATATGTATTCATATAAGTATTAAAAGACATTCTGTACCTATATACAATTTATATAAAATAAATAAATTATGTAATATTCTTAATATAAAGGACCTCGCACAAAAAGGCTGCGAAATGGCTCCCAGTCGATTTGGCTGAAATTTGAATATGATGTAGTTAATGTTGTCCTGATCAAATGTCTCATAGGGCTGGAAGACCAATAATGGCTAGTTTTTGAGATATTCGACTCCAAACATTGAGAAAATAGATGTTTTAGCGTATGTATCCCACACAGCACAGGATATTTTGAGGGACATTTGTGCATCCGCTGGATATCCACCGGATATTAAATATCCACTGGATATCCACCGGTTATTGAGATATCCCACTTTATCTGTAGGACGTCCCTCAGATAAAGTGTGCTGTGTGGGATATAGCTTTAATATATACGAATTGCATGTGTATTCGTGTGCGCTCGCGCGCATGCAGGTGTGTGCGTGCGTGTGTGTGTGTGTGTGTGTGTGTGTGTGTGTGTGTGTGTGTGTGTGTGTGTGTGTGTGTGTGTGTGTGTGTGTGTGTATGGGTGTGTGTGTGCGTATGCGCGCCCGCGCGGGCGCGCGTGTGGAACTTCTAATTAAGGCACGTGTCTATTCCTTGGAAGTGGTCGGTTGCCTGCATCAGCGACGGTTTGAATTAGTGTAGTTGACGGATATTTTATGTGCTCTTCGTTTCTAGCATAACCCAAATACCACAAAACGCTACATATGTGAGCACAAGTACCCAGTGTACGAGTACCAGACTTGCAGGTACAATAATATCCTAATATTGGTGACAGCTCCTCGTCTATGTTTTCGTCCATATCATCGTCTATCTCATTATCAACTTTGGATTTCATAAATCAATAATATCCTAATATTGGTGACAGCTCCTTGTCTATGTTTTCGTCCATATCATCGTCTATCTCATTATCAACTTTGGATTTCATAAAAACCAAAACCAAAACATAGACGAGGAGCTGTCACCAATATTAGGATATTATTGTACCTGCAAGTCTGGTACTCGTACACTGGGTACTTGTGCTCACATATGTAGCGTTTTGTGGTATTTGGGTTATGCTAGAAACGAAGAGCACATAAAATATCCGTCAACTACACTAATTCAAACCGTCGCTGATGCAGGCAACCGACCACTTCCAAGGAATAGACACGTGCCTTAATTAGAAGTTCCACACGCGCGCCCGCGCGGGCGCGCATACGCACACACACACCCATACACACACACACACACACACACACACACACACACACACACACACACACACACACCTGCATGCGCGCGAGCGCACACGAATACACATGCAATTCGTATATATTAAAGCTATATCCCACACAGCACACTTTATCTGAGGGACGTCCTACAGATAAAGTGGGATATCTCAATAACCGGTGGATATCCAGTGGATATTTAATATCCGGTGGATATCCAGCGGATGCACAAATGTCCCTCAAAATATCCTGTGCTGTGTGGGATACATACGCTAAAACATCTATTTTCTCAATGTTTGGAGTCGAATATCTCAAAAACTAGCCATTATTGGTCTTCCAGCCCTATGAGACATTTGATCAGGACAACATTAACTACATCATATTCAAATTTCAGCCAAATCGACTGGGAGCCATTTCGCAGCCTTTTTGTGCGAGGTCCAATGTGTTTAACTACAAATAACTCAATTTTACATAAATATTGCATATAATTGTATATATTATTTTTATTATAAAAAATAATTTTTTATACCTCGGTTGATACACTCGAACAAAGCGAATTTATTAATATAATTTTAAATGAATAAATGCATGCCCACATTGCCATGGATATAATCTTTTCGTTGTCGAGTGTCACCCTTAACTGGCCAAAAAATGCACCATGTAAACAGTAAGTAGTCGAAGTTATTATCGTAAAATGAACTGCCAATTCGAGCAGAAGTACGAAACAAAAAGTACGATTTGTTTGCCGTCCGATTCTCGTAATTTCTAAATGTAAATGTCTTTGACAGAAAAATATTCAATAGTTAGTGATAATTTAAGTAATATTAAAATCTTTCAAATACTCAATAAATACTCAATTATTAAATTCGAACGAGTTACAGAATCCGGGACATATGGTGTGTATGTGTGGTGTATGAGAGAATGGGAGAGAGGAAAGATATGTAAATATATATATATATAAGGTCTTTTTAATGTTTAATTGTTATATTATATGAAAACTTGATAATAGAAGCAAAAATTATTATTGATCTCTTATAGTGTCTTTGTCTTATACCTTAGCGTTTGAATGTGATGCATTATCATGTCTTTGCGGTTTTTATAGTTCGCCATGACAAATGCAATGGACGTATTATCGTGCCGATTATAAATCTTGAAGGCATTTGATTCATTTGCATAAAGCACTGCATTATTGATTAGAGTATTTATCTTCTGAAATCTCATTCCAACACATCTGCCGCATTTCAATCTTAATCAGTACTCAAATACGTAAACAGAAACATGTTATATGTTTACTTGTCCGTTACAAACAAATTAAAGAGATATTATTATAATTGACAAATATCTTAGAAATCAAAGAAATCTTGACAAAGTCCTCTGGTCGAGCTTCTCACGAAATATTGTTGTTGTTTATTACTTTAAGAAACATATTACTTGCCTGACAAGCGCGGCGAAGGTGAGGTCCACTACAGAATTTAATATAAATGGAAAAGATGTGCTTATGTTGGTGTAAAAGACAACCCAGTATTCCTCGCGATACATCCATAGTGTATGCATGAAGATTAGTGTTATCGTAGTTACTACCCAGATAGCCGTAAGACATCGAGTAGAGCGGTATATTTTCTGATAATCTATTTTTATGCCCAATGCTTCTAAAGTATTGTCCGCTATACCATTCCTCTTAATTATCTTATTTATATTCTTCAAGTATTGAGATTTATTAATAGATTAGTAAATTTGTTCAATATTTATTCGAAGACACGTCATGATGTCAAAGAAAAAAATGTATACGCATGCAAATCTATGCAATTATACTTAGCAATTCTGTATATTTACAAGAAGAATGTAAATAGAAGAAAAAAATCCTTTATTACACAATTTACACATATTTTAAAATAAGCTGAATATTAATGTTTCTTTAATTCATTAATGTAGTCTTTCCATAACTTTTGTTCGCCACTTCTACACTAATTTCATGCGAAATGTTATTATACATACCTACCTCTGATTTATAACGCCAAAACATAATTATAGCCCAGACGGCAACTAAGACGTTGACTCCCTCGACAACGTAAAATATCATAAGTTCTTGAATAAATATTTGTTGTAAAATGTAAAATCCTTTGTAAAACGAAATGAAAAATACAGTCAACACTGAGATGATGTAGACAGCAGTTAGAAAATATTGTGGGCGATTTATGGGTATTTCAAATATACCCATGCAAAATATACAATTGAGCCATATAATAGGCATAACTGCCTGTTTATAATTCATACTCGGCATTATCTCAAACCATTCACCATCAACCTAGATGGATTAATTATTATTTGATTAACAAACATATGTATATTTATATTAAATGATATTACGATTAATATTTTATAAATATTAAATAAATAAGCTTACGTTATGTTTTTTAAATTTTATGTGCAATTGAACACGGTTTCCTCGTTGAAACGATAAATCTCGAATAACCGAAATAAGCACTGAGAGTCGTCGTTTAATTGCGAGTGTGACCAAATTGTCGTAAATTGCGGAAAGAAAACACTTGTTTAACGTCTATAAGGACTAAATTTGACTTGGACTGGACACTAGTCTTGCGTGTTATTTTTAATGAACCCTACAACTGACGAGCAACTAACGGCTAATAAGCGATCTTGCGTGCTAGTATGATACATCATGCTTTTATATATACACGTGTTTCACGCCAGTAGTGTACATGTACATTGTACAACATTTTCAATTACTTATTTGGTTAACTATAGCTTATCTGACTGTTCCTTGCTAAACGTTTAACTAGCGACAATAAATGATTGTAATCTAGGATCATCTTTGCCTCAACACTTTATAACATTATTTCTGATAAGATCTATGATTGATGTATATCTTTTTTTTCTCATGTTTATCAAAGTATAGAACTTTAGTAGATATTACTTTCTGAGCTGTACTCATAGAATTTCTATTGATTGTAGGTACGTGCATGCTGTATGAATATAAATTGAATAATGTGATAACGAAAAGCGATACAAACTGACTACGTGTGAAAAGATTGAGCTTATTACTTCATTATCTAAAAAATGTAAGTAATATGTGATTGTTGTTTATATAATACATATATATATATATATATATATATATATATATAGATATATATATATATATAATTGTATAACATATTTCTATTTAATCAATTTAAACGATTAAATATCATGTTAAGTTTTATAAAGGAAAGTTATCTGAGAACGCAATTTTAGCTTAAACATAGTGAGAACTCTAATAAACTTGCATATACGCAAATAAATATAATATGTTTGCATTTTATCGTAGATACCATCTGAAACTGGATCATTAAGGCTTTTATTTTAATTGAGAGTCGTGTTGAAATGCTACGTAACTGTACGATATGATATGGATGATATACAGTAAAAATAATATCAGTAATGGAATTTTCACGTTTTACAATTAGAAAAACTACTTTCTATTGTTCTTTTTTACGTAATTGTTTTAATCTATAACACTGATCAACTTTGCAATATTAAACGGTACAAATGTATGTAACATACCTGCTTATATTATCAGAAATTCTTAATATACACGTAACCATTCAAAAATTGTTTTTATTTGGAAGTTATTATCAATACCAATTTTTAAAGCGTTCTATTGCGCGTTTCCATTGGCTCAGCGTGTATTGATAAGATAATTGCGATTATCGTTTGGCTTGAATATCCTGTCCGTTTGATGAAGTTCTAACAGTTCTTCTCTATTCTTCCATAATTTTGAAATTAAACAATATATTAAAAATTATCAGCACAATTATGCGTGTTTAATTGTATAAGTCTTAATGTTCGATTACATCGATTTTATTTACATCTTGGCATAAAAGATGACAAATATACATATAATTCATGTTGCAAAGAAGAGAGAGAAAAAAGGGATGGCAATAAATGCCAAAGTACGAGGAATAGAAGAATATCAAGCACGAAATAATGTAAGGGAAATATATAAAGAAAGTACAGAAAGAAAGAAATACATATATCCTAAATTAAAAGGATTCTTTGATCAACTTCTTAATGAGCAGAGTTCTATCCCGAAGAATAAAACTTAACATTTATAATACATTAATAAGACCAACACTTGTATATGTAAAGTGTGGACTCCAAAAAGAAACTAATCGACTCGCTCTATGTTTGAGTGCAAAATTCTAAAAAGAATATATGGGCCAGTGGCAAATGTGGATGGCACAAATTATAAAATATAGAATTAGATACAATTACGAGCTAAGATGTCTCACAAAGGACCAAAATATTATACGCTTGATAAAAGCGCAAAGAATTGGATGGAGTGCTATTTGAATGTCTGAGGAAAGAGCAGTAAAAAGAAATATACACCAGTAACTCGGAAGGTAGCTGCAGAAATAAGGGCAGACGGGAAAAGGAGATGGACATGTTGAGAGGCTCTAAGAAGAATGAAAATTAGTAAAGTAACTGGGCCAACGTCACGAGAGATCGGAATAACTAGAGAAGAATAATTGTAGAGCCTTTTTTTAACGTGAACTATAATACTGAGAAAGAAGAAGAAAAAGAAAGAGAAAAAGAATTACTGTAATTTTACCGAATGTGTTAGTGATTCTTAAATGTCGAAAACGCAATTGTCAGATTTTGTAAACGAGAGGCTAATATTTAATCGTTGGCTTATAAATGAATATTCACACTTTTTATTTAGTAATTTCTTCATTTCATATCAAAAGATTATACTGGCAATACTTAAAATGGAATTTTGAAATAATTGAATAAAAATTCTTCGAATTTATTAATGATTTTGACATGGATAAAATAAGTTATTAATATTTCTGAATAATTTTGAAAAAAAATTTTTAAGCGAATATTTAAATATTATCAATCAATTTTTATTTAAGGTAAATGTACCAATGCTGGGACACTTAAGACCTATGTTTGGATACCTTTATCATTTTAGTTTTTAAATAAGTATAACGTGAATTTTAAAGATAAAGATAAAAATATAATACCAGAAAAATATTTTTATCTTTAATTCTTTGATTTTAATTCGCGTTATAACTTATTGAAGGACTAAAATAATGAAAATGTCTAGACATAGGTATGTGTCCAGGCATTGGCACATTTACCTTAATGAGTTTTGCGAAATTTCACCGATTTCATGTAATTTACAATGTAACTTACATTACAATTTACAATTTTATGCTGTCAATATCCAATATAATCTCTAAACGGAAATAATTCAAAAATAAAAAGCATGAGAAATTATTTTTGACAAAATCTAATTCAGCTTTAATCAATATTTCTGGAATTATAAAGATACTGACAATACATTTAAATTTGATATATTTATAAAATATATATAATATATTACACATTAAACTTATAAAAATAAATCATACATACCTATATTAAAATACCCGTTATTCATTATTTTTAATAATTAAAAGATTATTTATAAAAGATAAATTTAACATTATTAAATTAATATCTTAAGTTTTATCCGAGTTTTAGACATAATTTTTTAAAATCTTAATTTAATTTTATTAAATTAAGATTAAATTTTATCTGAAAAATTAAATTTTATATGATCTTTAATATCCTAACAATCCTAACATCCCTATCACAAACCTATTATCCCTAACATTTCTAATATATATATTCGCGTGAGAGCTTACTATGTATTTTAATTTGTTCTATAGTAATCTTGCCTTTAATAGTCCGAGTATTCCTAGCAATAATTCTAACATCTTACAATTAGCCTGTCATTTGAATTCCGCGTTTTTATCTTTAAATTTTTACTAATGCAAGTTTCCGCAAGTTTATATTGTTAAGCGCACTAATTAGAACCGTTCATATATGCAACCTATTTGCTGACTGAACCAACACGATTCCTAACTCGCTTACGATGAGCTCTACTTGTTGATTAATCCAGTGGGATACCTAATCCGCGATCACCCGAGATTTGAGAAGAGTGATGTAGCCTAATCGTAATTTAATTTTTGACCGGTCGCATTTATTTTCTTTTTTACGCGCCATCGCACATAAATATATATAGAAAAACTATGTATTCACGTGTACTTAAGTGAACTTTTTACAAACTTTGGCCAATATCGGCCACCTACCTTCGATGAATTTCTTCTTTCTTCGGCCAGATTGATCCTGACCATAACTATTCTGGCTGCATTGCAGTTGATAATCAGCGCCAGCACATAAACGTAGTTTTCTACGCTCATTAATGCAAGACGATTGCAAGACAATACGGTCGTTTATTAAAAGCTGCGCGCCGTAAATCACGTAAGATAAATGCAAACGTTCAATAGAATGTAATCGCGTGATTTATTTGCGTGAGTCATCCGCGTGATTTCTCGACATTAATATTGCATACAAGAATTTGGAAAATATTATAGGATACACAAATAATCTGAACATATAATAATTATTCATATGGAAGACATAAAATTGTGAAATTTAAATAAAAGCTCTATATTAATAAAAACGCGTCAAAATTTTATATCTTAAAATTAAAATTTCATATTCTATACTTTGATCTTTTGTTGATAATTCTTTAAACAATAGATTCAAAAAAATTTTTATAGATGTAATATACTGAATACTAATTAAGAAATGTAATAGATCAACACTATCAAATTATAAACGTTATTAATATGTCACGTTCTGATGAAAAAGATGATGTTCTCAACTAATATACTTTACGCGATATAAACGACGATTACAATGAGCTCTAACTTTTGACGAGCTCTACTTCCTTGTACACACAATAAACAAATAAATAGTGATATCCAGGATTAAATATCTGAACTAATTTAATCTAGTCCATCCATTTTAAGACAACAGATTTATGAGATATGATATATATTTTTATGTTGTTAATCGTGGATGTGTAGATATGTACATATATTGGATAAATTCTTTTTCATAAATCTGTTACCTCAATATAAAATAAAACTTTCTGACTCACCGCACCTGATGCGCAACGGGCGGAGTTATCTGCCACGTAGCTACGATGATACTGTAACACACAAACCGATTCAAATTAAAATAGAGCTCAAAATGACCAATACAACTATAGTTAAAAGATAGTTCTTACACGCAAAGGACTTTTAATTCATCTTTCAATGAAATATTTACTAATACAATTATCTATTTTCTGAATAAAAGATCTGTACAAAAATAAACTTTATATCAAAATTTAAATAAATTCTCTTTCTCTAATTATTTCATAACTTATCGAAATAAAACGATCCGAATAAATGGGAAAGTACTATTAATTTTATGCAGATAAGAAATAATCCTTACCCCAAAGTTGCTCCGCCGAGACCCGAAATCTCTCCCTCCTCGACTCAGGATGTCTGGATCGTCGGTCTCTTCCTGCTTCTCCCATTACTCAGGACACTCGCGGAAAACACTCGCGGATAATATACTACAATCGCGCGCGGACTAATTAATTATTAATAAAAGTCTTTTGCGCGACACTGCGGCACTCCACGTAAGATCTCCTCGAGAATCCCTTCAAAAGCTAGCAGCGTCTAGCCCTGCAAGGCAGACAAGTATATTTGGGACCACAATAACAATACCGGATAAGGGTTAAGAGCCACGCGGAAGAAGACGAAATCGATCGTGTCTAATCAATCGATCGAATTCTTACCGCTTAGAACCGAACCGTTTACCGGAAACAGGGTGTATTCTCAATCAGCTTTAAACTTTTACAGCGAAGGATAAAGTAAATTGAGATCCCATATATACTGGTCCCCTCACGGCGGGTGACTCCCAGCCGTCGGAGACCTCGGATTCAATCTCGGAGCCTTAAAAAAAAGTCCATTAGTCCGATAACTTGAACGGCACTCCCGAAGCAAACGCGCGGCACGGCGAACCGGCTGCGGTTCGTTTATTCAGTTAAATCGACGACGAGGGTACGTGAGCTTCCCCGTCTTTGGGTTTTTATCCAAGCAGAACAAGGGTTTTGCTTGGGTAATCCTCGGGGTACTGGGTCCTCCCACCGCGCCAGAGTCGTATACCTATATAGGAAGGAAGATATCGTCGATGAAAAATTATACAAATTATATATATAATACGTAGATAGGTTATGAACAATTAAATTAGAATTGACGTGTTATAAAGTAATAATTATTAGCATATTTTTTTATCAATTTAATTATTCAGGATATATTGTAATTCTAAAATATTTTTTTTTCTTTCTACATATTTCTAAATTATAGATATATATTTAAGAGATTTCGGTATTTCTTTCATTTATATCATTTTATATATTTGACTCTGGAAGAAAAAAAGAAATGTTTAACGCGTCTCAGATTTTATTTAAAAAATATTTAGACAAAAGAGAGAAGAGAAAATAAAATAACACGTCCAAATACTTTAATATTTTTTTTAATCTGTAGATAATGTATTTTATGATTTTATTTATTATTTTGTAAGTATAATGGAATAAATATCTTGCTCTAATCTTCTTCGTCCATGAAATGTGAATATCATGAAGGAAATAAAATTAAATAAAGAATTTATATTCCAAAAATATTTTACTTATTCGTGTATAATTTTTTTATCTCTTTTTTATTTTTCATTTTTTTTATCGAAGTACTAAGCTCAAAAATTTAATTAATCACAATATATTGACGATCACAATATATTAGAGAATTAATAAATTATATCTTTATGATATCCCATTAATATTATTTCCTGAAATTTTATCTGCATATATAAAGTGTTCAACAAAAAGAAAAAAAGACATTATCTCTTCCAGATTTGACGGTAATTTTTTTTACAAAAATTACTGTGTTGCTAATTTAATCACTTTCTACCAAGCATTAACTATAAGAAATATATTTTATAATTTTTTTTTTATTTATATTCATTTATTCCTGTAAAAAAAATTTGCGACATGCTTCTAACGGTTTGTCTCTTGTAATTACTGCTCAGTTATGTAATAACTGTAGTATCGAAATATGCATTGCAAGTAAGTGATTCGTTCGATCAATAACGCGTCGATAATTACAAGCTCCGTTCTGTGAACTCTATACGTATGCGTTTTTGTGTGCACAATGGATTACATTCCAGGGGATTAAACATTTATATATAATATATAAATATTTATTTATATATTATATATTATGGTATACCAATTTGTTCTAGTCTATTCATTTCAAGGCAATCGATCTTTGAAATATGTGAAATATCTAACTATATTCACCTAATTACATCACCTCGAGTTAACAGAGAAAGATGTCTTGTCAACGAATTCTCCCATGTCTCATTCTCGTCTCAAGTCTCCTCGCTACACACTTCCAACAACAATAATCGCGAACACAGTCGAGACTCGATAGCGAACCATTTGTCATAATATGGCAGTCGCGATACTTTATTTAGACACTCCCGACTCCCAAGATGAAACGATCGACGTATTACGACGTTCTTCCGTGATTTAAATCCGATGATGCACCAAAACATTCATATAAGTACCGACGTGGATATTACGCGAGTCAAATCAGCAGCCAATTGAGCCATTCCGAACAAACCGTCCGAAAATATACGTTCGAGACACGTTCACGGTACAACACGAACGCGTGAATTTCGCGAGATGCAAATGCAATTAAACAGTTAACACATCACTGCGCTCCGTTACCTAAATCACACTATTGGCGTACTCCATTTACATTAAATCGCGCGATCCGACGATTCGCGTACTACTCCGCGCTCTCGAAATGCAAAAGCGGATACTAATAAATTACCCTAAGATTAACGATTAATCGGACCGCGTTTGAGTTCAAGTATATCTTTTGAGAGATAATCAGGATTCATTAACATTAAGTAAATCGCGACGAACCGTTAACTCTCCGTCTGTATACGTGCAGAATTGACGACGTTCGAGCCAAAATAATATCTGCTTTTATCGATGCAATTCTTTAAAAAATGCGTTCTTAAGCAAGATGGCCGTGAGCTCCCCTTATTTTTTAGGAAGCAGGGTTTGTAACTATGCTCCTTCCTGTTCTTCTTATCTCCGTGATACAGACGGAGAGTTAATCGTTTTCCGATTTCTTCTACGAATAAACCGCGCGAAGCGCCTGCAATGAACGACCAGCATCTCGGTGCGTGCGAATGATGAGAATCGATCAGTCGCGTAGACGAATAATGTCGCGTAGACGATGATTAATAGAGGAAGAGGACCATGTACATATCTTTTCGATACCTGTGATACCATATCGTAATATTCACCGCGAAGGACTTCGCAGCGTAACAATATTATACGCGCGGAGCGGCACGCTCGGCTGGCTGTCGGCTCGAGTCACCGGACGAGAATGCTGGCGCGGCGAACTTTTTTTGTAAAGTCACACGGCGCCGGGCGCAGCCTGTGATTCGCGCGACGTCACGGCGTGACGTATGACGCCGCGGTTTATACAAAAACCAGTGCCGAGCGTGCCAACCGTCTCGCTGCCAATAATGAGTCTGTTTTCTATCGCTGAACTATTAGTAGTGCGGTCAGTTCGGCAATAGAAAACAGACCCATATTATCGATATAATAAAAATGACGTTTAATATATCTAGCGAATTAATGTACGCCGAATATTCCGTTCTTTACTCTTTGATGAACAGACTAAATCGCATACTTTGCGCGTTGTTTTTAAAGCTGCCGTCACTAATTGAGATAACAATTCTATTCGATTTTGAAAGCGCCTTTAAATTGTAATATTATAACTTGTGTTTTAATATTAAAATTAATTACTAATAATTTTTTTCATATATCTCTACATTCGATTTATTAAAAAGATTTTCGAGTTTCTTTCTTTTGCACGAATTTATATATTTAAATTATTTATATTTTAATTGGAAGGAAGTAGGCCAAACGCAAGCCTTAGATTTTATTTGAAACTATTTAAACTATTTTATTCTTACAGTCAAGAATCTTAGAGATTGTTTTTACATTTTGTATATTTTACGGCAAATCACAGGAATCAGTGTTTTTGTGAAAATTTTATTCCACTCTTCTTTATCTTTTGTTATTTAATTTTTTTAATTAAAACAATTTTTTATTTGTTTTCTTTTATAAACGCTCCAAACTTTATCTAGGCATTTAGCAGTTTAAAGTTGATAAATAAAGTTAAATAGTCCAGCTATAGTTTAATCTTGATAACAATTAAGTATCTTTTCTATTGTTTCAGACGGATTATAATCGGCATCTTGAACAACTATTTGGGCGCGTAACGACTTTACTTATCGAGAGTCTGCAAACTTTAGCTATCGACAATTTGGGGCAAGTTGCCGAACTTCACAAACGTCTGGAGCAAGTACGAGACTTATTCGGTAAGTAAAACTGTAGTTTATCGTCAGAAGAGGTTTTCTTTCTAATCACAATGAGAAATCTGATTTCCTTTATTGAAATTAAATCTTATCACTCACCATCCGTTCGCCGCCAGATGAAAACGTCGCCGGCGGAACAATGGCCGAGGAGACCGAGCGATTCTTACGTAAAATCAAGGAACTGTCGAACGTGGTGTCGGCGATGGAGCTTCGTGAGCCATCCCGCGAATCGGAGCTAAGAGATATCGAGTCGAGTCTGAGGAACTTGAAGATTCTCGTCGAGCAGGATAAATGCCTGAATGCCGGCGGAAAGTTCGAATGGGTGGACAGTGTGTTAGTAAAGGTATTCAATCAATGACACGCTTTTATACATTTCCTTATCATAGAGAGCTACATTTCCATTACTGAAATTTATGAAGACTCACTTTATGGGGATGTACCGTAGTATCACATGGTACCGCATGATACTAACGTATGTATATGATAGAAGACATTTTGACAATGTTGCTTTAAATTATTCTCCGTACTTCGTAGTACCCGAACTTAATTTAGGCAACTCTAATACGTTATTCTTTACGATGCTTCTCATATTTTACATAGCGAGCGATAAAGTTGGGCTAACTTCGAACTTTACTTCTCGCTACCTATCCTAATATTTTATCCTTGACACATGATAACGTAAGTATTACAAAAGTTTTAATAGAGTCGAAAATTGCGTGGTTTCCAAAACTTTCCCAACACGTGAAACTATTTCTATTCATTATTTATATCAATTTTATTGCATTTCCTCTTTATTATAATATATTAAATGTAATATGACAGTTAATGAGTTGTCAAGCTAAAGTAAAACGTAAATATTCATCTGATTATTTTGCAATTCGGCAATATATCAAAAAACATTTTAAATCTGTTATATTAAACAATTTTTTTAGCGCAGTTTTATTGTAATTTCTTACACATCCGTGAAGAGCTGTATATTATAGAATCTCATTTTCCAATCAGCAAAACTTTGCTAAATGAAGCTAAAACTTCGTTTCGTCCAAAGTAATATAACGAAGTCACCTTTCAGTGCTTGCAAGACGGTAGTTGGCTGCTCATCGACCAGGTTAATCTGTGTAGCCCGGCTGTATTAGACAGACTTAATGGACTGTTAGAGCCGAACGGTGTTCTCAGTATCGGCGAACGAGGAGTTGATAGCGAAGGCAATGTCATTACCATCAAGCCGCACGAAAATTTCCGCCTATTTCTAACCATGGATCCCCGATACGGCGAAATTTCCAGGTGATTTATATCTCTTGGCACCAACATGTCAATAATAATTAAATCATATGATTTTATACGTCAATTATGTGCAAAAGTCGTGAGATTAAATTATTATCCTACTCCGAAAATATTACGTCACAAATTCTCGCACATATGCAAATATATTTTCCAAGATCTGACAAAAATGGAATAAAAAGCTGCCACCAAGACGGCAACTTTACATTACAATATAATGTTTGAAAAATATATGATAATTATTTTATACATTCAACATGTTGCAATAAAGTTTTAAAATCATGAAATTATTTTGTGAAATCAATTATATCAATTATATCGTGACAGAATCATTTTAGATACCCATTAATACAAAATACAATTGACGATTTTTAGGGCCATGCGTAACAGAGGCGTCGAGATTTACATGCTCGGCTCGAAGGAGAACGTCAACGAGGATGTAATCGATTTCAAGTCGCTGTTACTTAACGCCGGCATTACGAAGTCCGCGCATCGCGACGCACTGCTCGAGATTTACGACAGAATGTCGGAGGAGATCGTCGCCGTGGACCGATTCAGCGCGATCGATTTGCTGCACACCGCGTTCTTGGTGAAGCAACGGTCGCTGCGCGGATTCCCCGCGGAGCAATCGATCAGGAACGCGTGTATCGACGTCTACGTGAAGTCTAGATCGTCGCGAGACCTGCGTTTCAAAGACCATCTGACTTCCCTGATCGATGAAATTGTTGAGCGACATGTCGCGCGCGATGATGAAGAGATGTCGATGATCGATTTGGATGCCGCCACGTGGAGCGTGAAGAATCTGCAAGACAATTCGAGACTCGTTAGGATCAGACAACAAGGCTTACTATTGAACGCTGCTGTTGACATGTACAAATCATCCCTAAAATCTGATTCGGGAAATATCGAAAGAGATATTGTTACGACGAAGTTGTTGAACGACTTCTGCGGTCTTAAAGAGGATGAAAAGTTGGACGTTGACGTTGCTGACGTATTGCCGTATCTCCTCTTGAATTTTTACGAGCAATCCTCGCAAGACGACGCGCCACTCAGGAAGGAATGGATCTCGAAGATGTTGCGAGGAGACGCGATACTTGACGATCTTGAGGAGAAGAACGCGCTATGGGCGAAAATAATCGCAGATTTTTGTTTCGAATCTGCAAACGCGAGAAGTTCGTTACCCTGGGATCTATGGCAGCTCGTTGGAAAGGATCCTTCCATCGGAGGACTTAGCGACGCGAATAAATTGTTACTGTTGCTATATGCATTCGGTATGATTCTAAAAAGTGATACATCGCAAAAGAAGACGGAGATGTTGGAGAACAAAGACTTGATATCCGTGAAACTATACTCTAGCGTTGTAAATGACGGTAAATATTCTAGATTAAGCTAACGATATCTAATTTAATTATATTATCAACGATATCGCATCTTGAATTGAAAAGTCTCACAACTTAGTCATTTTTTTAGGAAATAAAATTGCGAAGTGCAATTAAGCCTATCAATTCGTAATTAACGCAATATCTTATTTCGAAATCATGAATTTTTTCCGGAATAAAACAATTTATTTAATTAGTTTATCTTATAAATAAAAGGTTAATAATTTTAATTTGCAAGAGTATTCGATTTCTCATTTATTACTTTTTAGTTTTGCTTTCCGTTTTAAGGCACGATGTTTTTATTAGATAGACCATTAGTAAGATTTTTTACTTACAGGTAAGCTACTTTCGCAATTGAAAAACCAACCGCTCATAACGTGCTTCGTGCAATTCCTTGAACAAGCGCATTCTTGCATCAAAGCGATTTTACAAGATGTAAAGGTAAATGTCGACAGTTACGTCGAATGGAGAGCAGGGTTGAGATGGTTCGCAAGATTCGAAAGACTGGGCGAAATTACGCTCATAGATAAGTCAAAAAAGTCTAAAGACGTGGTCACGAATTTGGAACAGACTTCTCTGTTGCTAAGAGTGCATTATAAATGGCTACTGAAGTTCCTACGTGAACTACTCCTGAGAGCCAAAGAATATTTGAGCGTAGAAACCATGAGTGTAGTAGTCAAACGGCTGAGGGAGACTATAAGCCCCATAAACAACCAACTGGAATCGATATACGATCCTCTCAGGAAGATATCGAAAAGAATCAAGAAAGAATTGACCCTCCCACCGCCTCATTCCACGAAGATCAGCATGGAAGTGCACTCGGAACTAATGAGGATAACGGGGGACTTCGATGTGAGAGACGAAGGAGGCAGCACCCTGAAACAAAAATTGAAGATTATATCCGCGCAGTTTGAGAACACGCTGGCGATGAGACAGCAAACGATTTCCTTGTGGAGCGACATTTACTCCAAGAAGTCGAGCGACGAAACGACGTTGCAAACCGTTAACGAGGTAGAAAAATTCTGCAAAGAGAGCCACATTCGTCTGCGAGGTCCTACGGAAGTCGAGGATATTCTGAACAAAGTACGCTCTCTTCCAAAAGAGGAAATGACGCAGCTGAACACGAGGACACAGTTGTGGCCGATTTACGAGTACGTGTTTCTGTCGCTCGCCTGTACTCTGCAAGGAGAAATGTGTCGGAAAGCAACGATTTCCGGTGTCGCTTTGGCCGAATGTCTTGCGAGATTCGCGGATGTGGCCAGTATACCGAGCGATCTGATGGGCTTGTTGAGCGCGATAGCTCGAAAGGAAGTCGTGCAAGGATCAGATCTCTTGTTGCTGCCGGAACTGTTCCGCTGTCTCGAACAGTTTGTTCAACGTTCTTACGCTTTTAAGGATTCGAGCCGCCTTTTGCACTGGCGCGGTATAACGGAGGAAGATATAGAGAAATCGGTAACTTCCTACACCGAATCCAAGGTTTGTGTCTTATTTTTGTATAGAAATTACTAATATTAAATTTTCAGCAGTTAGGAACTCGAAACTGATTGTTAATTAATTATTATTAGGAGATATTTTAAACACAATTAATCTAATCAATATATACAATTTTGGGGTACGTGTGATTGATGTGGTGTGCCCCTAAAAATAGCCATTCGCGCTCTATGAGTCGGATAATGACTTTCATTAGTATGTGCCCAATTCGACTCTTAATGAAAGGACCGATTGGCCGCTTAGTAATTTGATGGAATCGTTTATAAACTTAGTCGGCGCGGCCAGGGGCTCGCGAGAAAGTGCGTTTTGTCTGCTTAGTGTGATGCCGTTTTGATAGAGACACACGTGGCCACCACACAATTAATGTAATATTTATAATTTACATAATCATAGATATATAATTATCTTTCAAAATTTTAACTACTTCTCGAAACTTTTCTAAAGTTTCTTATTTAAAAATATATCGTTTTATTCATTTATTTATAGAGGGAATTTATATACGTCGGTGGACCCGTTCTCTTGAAACTAGTACTGCAATTAATGTTGAATAAAACAAACCAAGAAGAAGAGAATAATGTTTTTTCCACAATCACGCTCGGAACATATCTGGCGCAAGTGAATCAGCTGCAGCTACTTAATGAGATTTTGTGGCGCAATAGTATCTCGTTAACAAACTCCCGACGCGATTCAAGCCGTAGCGATTTAGCAACATTAACGTTTTACTTGCACTTATATGTATCCAAATTTCCGGTCGACAAATCAAAACTGTATGAGATACTTGGAATCTCGATTGACGCCGACGGAAAGAATCCTAACCGGAATCCTGAAATCGACCTGATTAGAGTCGATATAAAAAATTGCGAAGACATGGAGCGTAGGTTGACGAGCGATTATCTTGAGCCGAAGGAAGAATTGAACAAAGCGTATGACAAAATAAAGATTATGAATGAGGAGACGGTCCTTCAAGAAAAAGACACGCTTCAACGGGGAAGAGCGTGGATGATACTCGGTTACATGCAATTGTTACTTTTTGGAAATTTGGATCTTATCGATCCCGTGCATAAAGTGGAATTGAAATTCAAGTACCTGGAGGAGGACATCGCCGATTGCAAAAAGACGATATACGTTACAACGTTGCAGGATCGTATTCTGGGTATATCACCGGTGATGGATGAGCGAATCCATCCGAGATCAGCATTCACGAGCACCTACAAGAACGAGAAGTTCTTGTTGAGGGATAATCTCAGCTGTCTGAGAGCGTTCAGGCCACCGCCCGTCAAATTTGCCTCGCTCAGCAAAGACTGCGCCGATTTCAGGAACGGAGTAGGTTCCTACACGAAGGTGAAGAAGCATATGAACAACCTGTGTGATATCGGGACCAAGATCATTGAAAAAAAACGCGTGGAATCAGATGATCGTGTTTTGCGAGAAGCGGAAAACTGGAGCTTATCAGTGCAAGGGTTCGCCGAGCGGATCGAGACGAATTATCTGTCAGATTATCCGGACGTGATTTCTCCATTACTGACTGCGCTGGCGCAGTTAAATCACGGCGTTTCCATACTGATCAACGAAATCCGACGACTGATATCTTTGTATAAAACCGATGACGCGGATTTCGAGCGTATGATGAATTTGATCAAGTTTCCGACGATCGGCGGGTCGTCGGTCGCTGATCTTTCACGTCTAAGTAGATTATGCGTTTCCGAGAGCGTAAGGAATCTCATCGGCGAGTATTCGTCTTCCACAGATACGTTCGTTAAAATGCGGGAGCAGTTCCGGATATTGAAGTCGGGTTTGCACGAACTACGTAATTACGTAATTGTCAACAGAGGTCTGACTAGATCAGATTGGCGAGACATGAATAAGCTGCTGCAACAGATAGTTCTGATCTGGAAGCAGCAGCAGCAAGAGGAAGAGAAACGGGCCGCGGAGAAAGACAGCTTGTACAAGAATAAGATCGAGAATCACGGCGACACGTTGACGGAGAAGGAAGAGCTCGCTCTGGAAGTCCGCAAGCTGTTCCCAACGCACCGCGAAAAGGACTCCTTTGATCGAAAGGAGATCCAATCAGACGAGACGGAAATGAGCTTCACCGGTCTCGTCACCAAAGACGACATCAGGGAGATCCAGCAGATCCACTCGAACATCGTCACGTCTTACATCGCGACCAAGTGGATATGCAACAGTTCTGCTGCGGCGAGTTCGACGAATTACATCGGGCCTCTGATTCAAAGGTACAACGTGGTGTACGGGATACTCGACAACATTCTGCCGAGTTTAAGCGAAAAATTCGCGGTCAAATTGTACAACAGCTTCAACTTTCTGGTCACTTTGGGGTTGCAAGCGAGTCGAGAGAAGAGCGCGGATCGGAATTTGTTGGAGAACATCGAAGGACAAATGAGAGCATACGATTTCTACAAGGACTGCAACGTTGAGGAAGTGGAGAAGTGTCTACCATTGTGCGAGAGTATCCTGAATCGTGTCGATCAGCTGCTGCTGGAGGAGAGGCCGGAACACCCCACTTTGAGATCGATACGATGCATAATAGAAAGGATCTACACGTTCTCGATCACTGCACCTGTCTCCAGATTTCTGACAGGTTTGGTGTTGCTGTTCGACGAGATGCACAAATTGAAGGAGAACGCGCATAGCGGTGTCATAATCACGGACCTTATGTCAGAGTTAACGCAGCGGATAGAATCCTGGAGGAAACTAGCGCTAAAAAGCTGGAAAGGTTGCCTCGATACAACGTACAAGAATCTCAGATCGGATACGTCCAAGTGGTGGTTCTTTTTGTACGCGCTGATCGAAAGTTACGTTATGAGACCCGAGAAAAATAACGTCCAGCAAGCAAACGACGAGCCTATCACCAGGCAAAAGTTGGTAGAATCACTGGAGCGTTTCATGAACGAGTCGTCCCTCGTCGAATTCGAGTCGCGCTTGGATCTCCTCTTGACGTTCCACTGTCACGTGTATTACTTCGACGACAGCGACAACAAGAACGAGCTCTTGGCCGTATTGTGGAACATGTACAATTATTACAAGCAATTCGTAGACGATGTGAATGCAAGGATCGCCGCTTTGAAAGCGCCCATCGAGAAGAAGCTGAAGGACTTCGTTGAGATCGAGCTATCTCAGCGATCGAACGATATCAACTATTCGGTTGTGAAGGAGAAGGTCGAAAAGACGCATCGCAAACTGCATGAATACGTAAAGGAATTTCAGAATGCCCTGAAACAAAACGTGTCTTCTTGCTTGACTGTTAAGTCAGAATCTTATAGTACAGAGATGAACAAGGGCATCTGGGATGATGGAGAACATCGTAGGCACGTGATGAACCCTGAAGATTTTATTATACCACCAGCTGTAAACGTGGAAGTACAGTTAAGTGGGCTTGTCAAAAGAACAGGGACAGCCAGGCGTCTATGCAAAGAGATAGTCCTGGCAAATTCTTATCCCCAGGTACGAGAAGAACTTGAAAATTTCATCGAAGATTACATGGAGCAGAGCGCGCGTCTTCGGAATACGAACGTCAACAGAAGTTTACCGAAGAATAAACAAAAGTCTGAAGCGAAGAGCTTTTTGCATCAGAAGAAAAGTACGCTCTCCAAGTACTTCAAGACGTTGAAGACTCAGATAGGCATATCCTATCGCACTGGTATACAGGCGTTGAAAAATGACCCCGACAAGGTGATAGACTTCACGGTGCCACCTTTGGATCTGAGTATAATCGGCCAGTACTTTAAACTGAATAAACCTGATCAGGATATGCTGATGCAGTGGAAAGGCTGCGAGAAGTATTATTATAAATCTCTCATCAGGTTGAACGCTCTCAACGCGATGCTCAGCACAAGCCAGACCGATCTGGGGCTGCGGAACATAGAATGTTGCCGAGGATATTCCGCGCATTTGATGATGATGGCCCACAAGAAGAAGACGACCCTCGTCCAGACATTCAATTATTTCTCGTTGCTTCGCGTACAGATTTCGAGTCTGTCCGAAACGCACGAGCAGGATCTGTACGGGGAGAAGCGGGAAATAGGACATGAATGCGCGGAGCACCTGAAAACGTTGCTGATTACGTTGGAAGTTGGATTCGAGCAGCTGCTGCTGTTTCTGCAATGCTGTCCCGCGAAATCATCAACGGATCCGAACAGAGCGGCACTTACGTTGGACGCGAATGCACTTCCTATAATCGCTGGCTCTCAAAATGACGAAGTTTGGAAAAACGCGAACGCTCTGCTGAAGGATAATTTGAATTCAGTAAGAGATACCGCAAAACGTTTCCACGCCTTATTCATGCCACTTAAAATTTTATCGGAAAATCAACCTAAAGCCAGCCATAATTTACCTTTAAGTTCGAAGAATTTTGAATTCGTGAAGCAATGTTGTGCGACAATCGAAGTCCTAAGAGCGCGAACTAAGGAATTAAAACGACTGTTTGAGCACAACTTGAACGTTGTACATTCTATCTGGGACAATATAGAGTCATTAGACAAGAAAATGGAATCTTTCCTTTGTTGCGTCGAAAAATTTAGAACAGGTATACAAAATAGAGAGCAATCAGGAGAAAAAAATCACAATATCAAGCAGTATGAATCAGCTCTAAAATGTCTAGAAGAAAAGATATTACTTGTAATACAGAAGAAATACAAAGCTCATACCGAGAAAGATGTGCCGCGCCTCAATGAGAAACCGAACGAGGAAAATGATAACGACATAGAAAAAGAAGCAGAAGAAAAATTAATGGTGAAACTTGTTGAATTGCTTGAACAGGATATAACCGAACTGGAGCTGTCTAACATATACAATTTATTTTTACAATCAGCAGACTATTGTACCAGGTAAGGATTATTTGACTATTCAACATTTACTATTCGGGCGGCATAGATGATTTTAAAATATAATCAATATAATGTGATGTTTCTTTTAAAAATCTTTTATTGAACAAAAGCATATTATTTTTCTATACCTATAAATAAAAACAATGTTAATAAATTTTTGCTTACGTGAAATAGAAGCTGTAAATTCCGTGAAATTAATAAGTATATATATATTTTTTTTTTTCAGGTCGCTCGCAAAATATTTACCTCTACTGGAACAATATATCTTGCTCGTTCAGTTTTATTTAAACGAGCAGGTGGCATCATTCCGTATCACGTGCAAAATGCTGTACCTGCAATTAAACGTATTCTTAGATTTGGCTGCAAATGGGTTCTGCGTGCCAAAGGATTTAGATCTCGAGGAAAACGATTCAAACGAGTCAGGCGAGATGACAGAGAAAGGCGGAATGGGTTTAGCTGATGGCGAAGGAACGAGAGACGTTTCCGATAGAATAGAATCCGAGGATCAGCTTGAGGATGCAAGACCCGCGGATCAAGAACGGGAGAAACAAGACGATAAGAATTGTAAGGAAGAGGAGAAGGGAATCGACATGTCCGAGGATTTCGACAGTCAGCTTCAAGATATGGAGAAGAACGATAATGATGAAGAACAGAGCGACGATGACGAAGAAAACGATTTGGATAAAGAAATGGGACAGACGGGAGAAGGCGCTGAGCAGCTTGATAAAGAAATCTGGGGCGACGATCAGGAAGAATCCGAAGAGAACAACGAACAGCCGGAAAACGAGGATGAAGAGGAAGGCACGGGCGAACAAATCGGTGATAAGGAAATGGGCGCGAGGGATGACAGAGATAACAGAAAACAGGAAGACGATGACGACACAGATGAAAATCGACAAGAGGAAAATAAAAAGGAGATAAACGAGCTGAATGAACCAGAAGTAGATGAGGATCAAATTAATCCTTATCACGGCAAGTTCCAGCCTCAACCGGAACCCGAACCGCTTGATTTACCGGAAGACTTGAATCTGGATGAGGACGGTAAGGAAGACAAGGGGGGCGAGGACGAGAATCCCTTCGACATCGACGAGATGAAGAAGCCGCCGCCAGAGAAGCAGGATGTAGAACTCGGGAAAGAATCTGAGGAGACTAAAGAAAATGATTCTGGGGAGAACTCCAGCGAAGACGAGAACGAGAATAACGATAATACGGATAAAGAAAACAAAGCGGAAAGAACAGAGGAAGAGCTCGAAACTGATAAGGAAACTGAAGAGAAAAGTGGAGAGAATGCGGGAGCCGAGAATAAAGACGAGGAGCAGAATCGAGATGAAGAAGCGGAGGAAGACAAATTACAAGAGAAGGCAGCGCCGAGTGCAGATGATGCGAGCAAGCAAATGGATGCTGCGCAACAAATTGAGGAAACGATGGAAGGTTCACGGGACACGGTGGCGCAACAACCGGACACGAAGGATCAACAGGAGGAAACTTCAGCCGAAAATACTCAAGAGGATAATAATGATAAAGGCACAGGCCAGTCGCAATCGGCACAACAAGAAAGCGGGCATTCAGGATCATCTAAGCAGGAAACTGTTCCGGCACCGCAGACCAACGCAATGACGAAACCAGTCGAGAAGAGGAAGAACCCGGGCGAGAGCAACGAAGATCGCAGTCTGTTGGATAGATTTGAGCCGACGCTGAAGAAATTGAAGACGATCTACTCGCAGGACGAGATATCGAAAGATGAGAAGGAGGACGATGCGAGCAATGCTGATGGCGACAAAGCCGAGATGGCTCAACACATCAAGGATTCTGAAAGATTTGACGATTGCACGCTCGACGCCGCGACGGAAGATCAGGTCAGACAACAAGCTTCGAATACGGATAAAGACGAGAATGAAGAGGAGAAAAAAGATGACACTATGGACGTAGAGATGCACGAGGATAAAGAGAACGACGTGGCGGATGATAAAATAAATGAGCAGAAATCCGAAAAGATCTCCGAGATTACAGATAACAAAGGCAAAAAGGATTCTGATGGTAAAAGAAACAACGTGGACGACAATCAGACGGAGACAATGGTCGAATTGGAAGGCGAAACAGCAGAAACTATGAAAGTGCAGAGAGGAACTGAATCTACATTTCACACGATGGAATGGAGCGTGGAAGAGAGTGATCTTGCCTCTGGTTACGCGGAAAGAAAGCGATTCGAGGTGGAAAAGATGTTGGGCGAATGGACGCAAATGCCTTCGACGGAGGAAGCCACAGCCGCATGGAATCGTCTATGTTCGGTCACGGATGCAGCCGCTAGGGATTTGTCCGAAAAATTAAGATTGGTGTTGGAGCCCACGCAAGCGTCGAGATTGAAGGGCGATTATAAGACGGGCAAACGCATCAATATGCGAAAAATCATCCCCTATATAGCCAGTCAATTTCGCAAGGATAAAATCTGGCTCAGGCGCACGAAACCGTCGAAACGTGACTATCAGATCGTCCTCGCATTAGACGATTCCAGCAGCATGGCAGATAATCATTCCAAGGAATTGGCCTTCGAGTCTTTGTCACTGATTAGTAAGGCAATGACGTATCTGGAAGTAGGACAACTTAGTGTCATAAGTTTCGGGGAGCAGGTGAAAGTGTTGCATCCTTTAGGAGAACCTTTCACAGAACAAAGTGGATCCAGGTACCTTTACTTTTACATAATCTTTATATGCATTTAATATTAAATTAAATATAAGCTCAATAGTTTAGGAGATAAAACTAGACAAAGGATATTGATCTTACAATTAGTCACTATTTTACATATTCAAATTTATCAGTCATAGCTGTTTAAGAACTTAATCAGGATAATCTTATTTTATTTTATTTATTTCATGTAAAAATTGGAATTTTATAGCCATTTCATGTTTCTTTTCTGTTTTTTTCTTTACAGGCTAATACAAGAAATGAGGTTTGATCAAAAAAAGACAATGATTGGGCAATTAGTCGATTTTACGGTGGACATGCTCGAGGATCAGCGTACTTCATCCGACAATGCTAAACTGTTGGTAGTACTATCGGATGGCAGAGGGATATTTTCAGAAGGAAAAGAAAAAGTGAATTATGCTGTCAGGAGAGCTAGACTTGTAGATATCTTCCTAGTGTTCATAATAGTCGACAATCCAATTAACAAGGTAATTCTTAGTTCACTTCTTAAAATGATCATGTTATTAATAATCATCGCAATAATAATAATAGTTCATTTTCAACACTAAAAAACTTTAAGAAATGATTATTAAGTCTGATTGTTTATTTTTTCAGGATTCAATATTAGACATCCGTATGCCTGTGTTCGAAGGAGGAAAATTGTTAGGAATTCGATCATATATGGATAATTTCCCATTTCCATTTTATATGATTCTTAAAGACATAAACACATTACCGGGAGTTCTGAGCGATGCCTTACGTCAATGGTTTGAAGTAGTTGGAAAAATTGATACTTAGACTGATAAATGTAATTTAAACATTCAAACTTTTAAATTTGAAGCTGTATAAATAGTGGAGGCAAATTAGGTTTTTATCTCAAAACCGGTTCCGAGATAACGCACTTTTTTGATCTAATTTGCCTCCACTAAAATAATAAAACATAGTGTATGAATATATATTATATATATTCCTTATTTAATAAGTACCTAATAATAAACAGTAAAATTTGTGATATGTATGTGTGTATATATATAAATAATATATGTATATGTATAACATGCACACACAGACACACATCATAATATAATATACGTGTCATAATCTTTTAGATGTATATTTCAAAGAAATTGTAATAAAAAATATAAATGCGTTTTAGTAATATGTTCTTCAGTAAATCACACATACAAAAATTATCATTAAAATTAATCTTATAACACTGGACATTGAATTGTATGGTAATGATTAATATGAATTAGACTGTAATTTATTAGATTATAATGAATTTGACATTCAACTTTCACATAAATTTAATTAATTTTATCGCAGCCAAAATAGTATATAATCTTTATTTTAAATGATGAATTTTTTATATAGAAATTCATCATAAGAACATTACAGCAATAATTCAATAATTGAGGCAAGGCTTAAATTATCTAATATTCTAAACTGTTCTAACACATAAATGTCGTCTGACTCATATATGTCATTATTGGTACATACTTATTCCAGTCATACTTCCAATCGTAGTAAATTACACAGCATATTGATAGTAAAAAATTCAAGTATTTTGTACTAAGCTCAACCAGCTTCTGCCTTCTTCATCTACAGAAGTCGGAAATCTGATCTGCACTAATCGCACGTTCTTGTTCTCTCCTGAAGCTGGTACAACTATCGTCTCGCCTTCATCATTCTCGTTAAAAGCGTATACCGTTTCTACTTGATTAATATCGGGTTTATTTTCTACAATTTCAGTTTTCACAAACTCCATCTATAAAACAAAATGTAGCGTTTAATGCAATAAATTTATTTCGTAGCAAACTTCTAAAAAAAATTATATTATTTTACTTGATTTTCGACGACAAGATGGTCGACTTCGGCGCTTACAACTTCTTCTGCCGGAATATTTAACACAACATCCTCTTCATTATATATCTGATCTTCCCCTTCTTGTTGTATAATCACATGATCTTTCAGTTCGGTCACATATAACCCAGTTTCGTCCAGCTGAATAAGTAACAATATATATATAATATTTACATAATAAAACTTCGCACGTTGTGCGAATATATATTCCACGATATTGTACATTGTGTGCAATAAAACAACCGTTCTTAAATCAAGAATAAATGTACTACGAATATTATTGTACATTTTTCATTTATGAGGATATAATTGTATAAAAATATATATCATTTATACACACGTTATATCTCTTACACAAAAAAATTACCTGTTGTTGATTCTCAACTTCTTCCATCAACAGTTCGCCATTATTATTGGGAATAGTTATTACTTGATCGTCTTCCGTTGTCAGTCGCGGTTGATTCACTACTATGGTATCATTTAAGTGACCCTAAATAATGAATAATATTCTAAATGTCAAGCTATAACGTGTTACAATACATAATAATAATCTACCGTACCATGACTATGGAATAACATGTAACAAAAGTAGAAAGAGTTTGCTAAAGCTCAAAACGTTTTCTCATATATTACCTGAGTTTGCATGTGTGCATAAAGTAATGGTTTTCTCATAAAGCCCATGCCACACACTAAACATTCATACGGTTTTTTATCGCTATGTATAAATCTATGAGCGTTTCTGTTATCTCTGCTGTTAAATGCTTTGCCACAGACCTGAAACCGAGCGCATCTATGAGAAATGCAAATTAAACGTAAGAATAAAAACGACCGGATGAGAAACAATTAGAGAAAACGTTTTGATCATTTTAAAGCACATACCTCACAAAGATATGGTTTCTCGCCTGTATGTATACGTCTGTGCTTCTTGAAATGCTCAGGATAGACAAACGTAGCTGTACATACTTCACATTTATACGGCCTTTCGCCAGTATGCGCCGCTTTTATATGATAATCCAATAATCTTCTTCTTTTGAAACCTTTTCCACACTCCTCACACTTGTAACGTTTGTCGTTATAATGCGTCGCCCGCTTATGGGATTGTAGATTCGATCTCTGACTGCAAATAATAGTAGTGATATTAATCGCGTTTGCGAACAATTAATTTAAGCATAGAGAATTTCTGTGTAACCCTCTAATTTTTCTGTTACTCACCTAAATACTCACCTAAATGTTGCTCCACAAAACTCGCATTGATAAGGTTTTTCACCTGTGTGAGTTCTCTCATGATCACGTATTTCTGCTTTACGTGCAAACGCTTTGCTACATATTTTGCACATGTAGGGTTTATATCCGGTATGTACTATGTTATGTACCTCTAAATTGTGAGATGAGGTAAAAGCCTTCCCTTTAAATTTAAAAAAGATGATTGTTAAAAAGCGAATGAGATGTTAACATAAAAGGGATAACTATTGAATTGGTACAAGAAGTATCAAAAATATTAAATATTAATATTATATGAAATATATATAAATCTTACCACACTGATGGCATATATATTCCTTTATCCCATTATGCGTCCGTTCATGTTGAGTCAAATTTTGCTGGCTTAAAAACGTTTTATTACATCGAGTGCACTCGAATGGACGAGGTCGTACTTCATGTGTTTTTACGTGTGCTTTATACGTATACTTGGATGCGAAGTCCTTGTTACAAGTCTCGCACACGTATGGGCGAACACCCGTGTGTGTGTTCATATGTTCCTCTAATAAATTTTTGGAACTAAATCGAAGAAAAAATATACATATTATCTCTCTCTTTCTACTTTATTTATATTTTATAGTTTTATATTGGTTTCACGATACTATACTTGTATTTTTTCCCACACGTCACGCAGGACCATGATTTCACTTGGGGATAATGTATCCTTTTATGAATTCGGAATAGTCGCAGATTACTAAATATTCTATTACATATCTCGCATTGAAAGTCACCTTCCTCCTTCGCGACGTGATCGTCGAGATGCATGGAGAGTTCGTTTCTCTTTCTAAAATCCTGTCCACATACGTCGCAAATATACAAACGAATATCGTGCACCTCTTTCATGTGCACTACAATGACTTTAGGATCTCCCGTGAATCTCTCCTCGTCGTTTGGACACAAGCAGCAGGTGTACGAAGATTCATCTTTAAATACAATCTGAAAAAACGTCATAACATAATCCATATACCATAATTATTTATAATTTATGTTGCGAGAATAAGAATTCTTCCGCGTACGTACATTTTCCTGAGGGCGATGTACTTTAACTTTGCTCTTCTTCGATTTCTTTTTGCCATCAGAACTATTTGTTTCGTCCGCTTCTTCAACCGTGAATTCTTCTGATTCTACAAGCAGTTCTTGTTCTCCCTCCTCTTGTGTCTCTGTATCGTCCTCTGGTGCATAATCTTTATCTTCTTCTTGCACTTCCTATAAATATTACAAATATAGTTATATGCTACTAAACTATAACTGATAAATAATTAATTGATTTTGAATCAAGCTTTACGTGAATCTTACCTCTATTGTGTGTTGACTTTCCGTATTATCAGTATAATCATGATCGTTATAATCTTCTTCATTTTGAAGTATGTCACATAATTTTTTAACTTCAATTGTCTTCTTATAATTGTTACATAACTCCATTTTGACTTCAGTTAATTTACTTTCAAGTTCGTCCACCTAAAATCGTAAAAAAAAAAGGAAAATGTAATTTTCGACCAATTCGATAAATTTTTGATCGAGGAAATTGCAAAATCGCGCGAAAAATCGCCGATTAACGTAATTGCTTTACCTCATTGAACAGCTTAAAACATTTTTTACAAATGACGTGGGAATGCGCAGATTCTTCATTGATATCGATTTCTAAAACAGCTGATATAACATCCACCAGTGATCTCTCACTTGCAGTGCAACTGGAATCATCAAAGATGCGAATACTGTTTCGAGTGGATACTCCAATTTTACTGTCGCACACTAAGCATTGTATGGAATCTTTATCGGAGTCAGCCATCATCTTTTACCGCTGCAATTGATATATTTTATTGTTAGTGATACTAGATGTGAAGATATGTAATTTGTAAGTTTTATTCTGCCTGCCTATTAACGAAACTTTCAGATATTTTGTAGTCAGAATAATAATTTATTTTCAAGACTCATTTCTTAAATATATACGAGCCTCTTAGAAGTCACACTGATCAACTTTGTTTTATTCCTTAACTTTAGCAGAGGACACGATTAGATTATAATTTTTTCAATTTTCTCTACTTTTTATCTCGTGGAGTTTATCAATTTGACTTCTGAGAGGCTTCTTATGTATGAATCTATTCATTATGTCTCAGTAAACAAAATATTAGCAGTCTGCCAAGTAGATTCGAATGTTGTGATAAATTACACAGGCCAACAAAAAAAGAAAAGTTGTCTGCGCCATGGACTAGAGTGACTAGACCATTGTATTCCCATGTATTTTCGCCTGCTGAAACCGAATATGACCTCAGTTTTGCCCCTACACGTCAGGATTTTTTTCTACAGCCAAAAACAAGATGTTTTGCTCACCTTGTTTTTGTAGGGGCAAAAATGAGGTCATCATATTCGGTTTTAGCAGGCGAAAATACATGGGAATACCATGGTCTAGTTAGTCCATGGCGCAGACAACTTTTCTTTTTTTGTTGGCCTGTGTTATAAACTCATGTTGTAAAATCTAGTTACTGTTCCATTTGTACATATACATATACTTATTCATTATACGGGCGCCACTTCCGATCGTTAGCTTCAATTACCTTGATCTTGACATAATACGTGTTGTGGTCATGATTCTAGTTTTATTTCGTATACAATTCATTACGTTAAAATGGTATCATCGTACGATTCGCGTGGAAAATTAGAAATCCATGTGGAACCACATGTCATTAAGAATAATAACTGTATTTTCAACTAGAAGAAAATTAAAAGTGGCGTATAATAAATAAATATCATATATAATGCAGAAGCGGAATACATCATTTACAAATGGTTACAAAATAGCAGATTCTGCTCTGTTTTTACAATCAAAATCTGCCATCATATTCCGTTAACAGATTTATATTTCTATTAGCGTTCTGCGGACAAAGCCTGCGCACGTTTATTCCCCTGGTAACACAATCTGATAATTCAGATACGTCCCAAGAAGTGCGCAAGAAAACAGTCCAAAATTGCGACAGAAGTGCATAATATCTGTGATTGAACGAGTATATACTTACTGTACTATTGCAGCAGTCTGCTGTAAGAAGCTACTGTGAAATTTTATATATAAAAACTGTCGCACGTCTTGCGCACTTCTGTCGCAATTTTGGACTGTTTTCTTGTGCACTTCTTCGGGACGTATCTGAACAATCAGATTGTGTTACCAGGAGAGTCACATTTCATGAGCTATTGGGAGTAAACAAACGCAGGCATAATGCGCCAACACTTGGCAAAATCTGTTTTTAACAGATCCCAGCAAACGCCAACCAACAGTATCATTATATCAATATATCATCATTTCCTACAATTAACTTTTATGTACATATGTTGTATAAACACTTATATAATTATAATATTGTATAATGTCATCGTTGGTTGGCGTTTGCTGAGATTTTACTGAAAATAAAATCATACATTTTTTTCTACATATCCTGACCCGTTATCGCGATTAGACATTGAAAAGAGCTTTCGACATGTTAGACATGTATAATCGCGCCAACCGTTTTTTTAATGCGAGTCATAAGCGTGTACGGTCATCCGAAGCGCCGGGCGTCGTTTGTCCTTTCCTTGTCGACGCGTCGCGCAAGACGTCGACGTCCACCCGCCTACCCGCGTCGCGATTTCAGTAAAAATACAAGTTGTATTTCCGCGTTTGCGATCTCGTGACGTGAAAATCGGATAAAATGAATACGGATAAAAGCCGAAATCGAACGGTCGCCAAGTTCAAGGCGTTGAGCCGCGCTGCGGGAAGACGCCACTCCGCCACTCGCCAGTGCGACTCGACGCGCTCGAAAGCTCGCGGTCGCGGGCGTCGCGGCGCGCATTCGACGCGGAAGCGCGGAACACGGGGCCGTCCGTGTTCTCTCCCGCCATGTCCGCGTCGAACGCGACCCTCGCCGACGAGACTCGGAACGCGGGGGTCCCGGATACGTCGCCGGGCGACGGGACGCCGCTCAGAAAATCGTCCGAGGACGCACGACGCACATGATTCCACGTCGAGCGGATCCTGCTCGACGCTCGGCGGCCGAAATCGAGAGAACGCGCGCGGCAAGCGTGGCGAGCGGTAACGGCGGTGTCGGACGCGACGATAACAAGACGCAAAAAGTTGCCAGCACTGACTTGAAATTTTCATTCCCCGGTGCGGACGATTGGCAGCGAGATGGAGAACAGCAGCCGAGCGGTGCCCTGACGACAGTGACGACGGCGTTGAGGCCCCGTGTGACGGCCCGGGTCAGCAGGTCGGGCGACGGGCGCCGTTGCGACGCCAAAGGAATCCTGAAAATGGCGACGTAATCGGTATCCGCGCGTTTTTACTACCTGGCGAGTGGCGGCTGTCTGGGACGGAAAGGATCCTGGCATATTACGTCGTCGCGTAGGGGGACGGGCGAGCGCCACGCGCGCCATCTGCTATGGCGACGCCGTCGTCTGCCGTCATGTTGCCGCCGTGCCGGGTGCGGCGAACGATCCACGCGTCCGTGATCGTTCAACTGGAAAACGCGCGTCGTGAAAATCGTCTACTTTTCTTCCGCTGAAAAATGATGTTCCTTTCTTCCACAGAGAAAATGACTGATGATTGAAAATAATTCCCTTTCCTCGCCGATATATATTGAGCTATTTTTTTGTTGAAATCTTAAGGCGGTTCTCATTAAATTCCAATCGAATGATGTCTATATTTATCAATGGGTGCGTTCAGCCGATACTCCGCTAGCCTAGCAATCGTGAGCAGTCGCTCGTTTTCGCTCGTTTCCTCTCCTTTGACCTAATGGATTAAAAGGAGAGGAAACGAGCGACTGCTCACGATTGCTAGGCTAGCGGAATATCGGCTGAACGCACCCAATGATTAATTTTGATCTTGATTAAACTCACTTTTTTTTATCTCTAGTTCCAAGAATTTTGTCTATTTCTATCAATGCGGGTTAACTTTAATCTTTGTTTAACTTCTGATCCCTTTCTAATTCTTTTACCATTAGAAAAAGATAAAAGTAAGTTAAACTGAGATTAAAGTTAATCTACAGTGGTAGAACGTAACATTCGAGATAGATTAAAAGTAAGTTAAAAGAGTTGATCTACATTGCAGAAATAAACAGATGAGCGAGTCCAACTCGCTGTTGGAGGTTCAGAATAGCTTATAGCGTTAATTTTTCAGCTTTGTATTTGCAAGGATCTATTCTTTAACGTTACATCTTCTTCACGTTCGCACGTTATAATAATTTTGTATAGTTTTCTCAAAATTGCGGTTGTTCATGCGACCTGCACGCGTCCGCATCATGCGCAATCATCTCGTCGAATTTAAGGCGGTTCTCAAGCAACTTTACGCGAACAGCTGAATAAAGACGATTCCAGTTTGATATTAATTGCAAATTAAGATATATTGAACAACGTAACGTTTATCAATTAACGACTCTTGATGACTGGTATACATCCACTTTGAGATAACTTAAATTATTAATTGTCGGCGCATTAAACTCGAGATTTTTCAGATTACTTCAATATATGATAACGCAATTGTTCTGCGGTCTAATAAAATACAAAACTTGAAATAAAAGAAAAACTAAATGTTTCCAAACATATTCCCGTCGTATTTTTCTCCTTAGATACAATCGCAATCATTTATTTGACTTCACGCGAGACGCGAGTCGTTTAATCATGGTCGATTTAAACAATGTCTGACGGTCAATTTAACTGCTTGGATATTGATTAATAAACCTAGTTTGACATGATTCTCCTTCGGTTACATCACAGATGTATCATCATATATTTCAGAAGGAGACAACGGATCGCTCATCGCTATTAGCGTCAGTCGTACTTTCGAGTTTCGAGGCGTCGGTGCGGTGCTAAGGGCTCAGTCACAATGAGAGGAATAAGGAATAAGATAAAGGAATAAGGAATGCCTTAACTCGGGCCAGGTTAGCGAG
Organism: Temnothorax longispinosus; assembly: GCF_030848805.1. Classification (NCBI taxonomy): domain Eukaryota; kingdom Metazoa; phylum Arthropoda; class Insecta; order Hymenoptera; family Formicidae; genus Temnothorax; species Temnothorax longispinosus. The sequence continues at coordinate 22,180,116 of NC_092363.1, read as the reverse complement.
CACGTGTTGAAGTCGCATGACGATCGCGGTCGTGACGAGGCGACCACGCGTTCGCTCAAATGAACAAAAATGAATCGATGAGCAGATACGGGCCTCTCGTCGGCGCGATCGACGAGGGGACGAGCAGCGCGAGATTCCTGGTACGAAGAATTCTCGTCTCGCAATGTATCAATGATCATAATGAGAGATAACGCTTTGCCGCGGTTCTCGCGGCTTTACGGTTATCGCGATCGGAAGTCCGAGGATGCACGGTATACGACACTACTGTGATAAATCTGTTCGAAATATTCGTATAATTAAAATAAATTGTTGAGTTGTGTGTGTGTGTGAAGACACATTGAAAGCGGTATGTAGTTTAATTTGTAACATGGATGATGATGTTTGGTCCAAAAGAGACTTGTGACAGATCTGGTATCTTTCACTTGTCCATTCCTTCCTTCGTTATTGATCATTGATTGTTGTTATTAAAGTAATTATGACATAAGGTTGTGAGATACGTGCTTACACATTTCTTCTCCATTACAATAATACAGGTTTTTGCAGCAGACACAGCTGAGGTCTTGACGTATCATCAGGTCTCGATATCGCAGACATGCCCAAAAGAGGGATGGGTTGAACAGGACGCTTTAGAAATATTGAGGGCAGTCAGGGAATGCCTCAAGCAAACTGTATTTAACTTGAAGCAGTTGACGATAGATCCAGCTGACATAGTTGCGATTGGTATAACGAATCAGAGGGAAACTACAGTTGTGTGGGATTCCGTAACGGGAGAACCACTTTACAATGCCATAGGTAAAATTGCGTTATTATAAATGTTATGAACGGGACACTCCTCCCTAAATGGCTTGTCAATAATTGATACACGTCATTAATTTTGATAATATGTTGCAGTATGGATGGATATGAGAGCTGCATCGATTGTGGATGATATATTGAAGGATATACACAATAAAAATAAGAATTATTTGAAGCCGCTCTGCGGCTTGCCAATTAGTCCATACTTTAGTGCGTTGAAATTGAAATGGTTGTTGGAGAATGTACCTCGGGTTCAAGAAGCGTTAGCTGCCAAACGTCTCATGTTTGGCACCATCGATTCCTGGCTAATTTGGGTTTGTTCGCACAAAGCAAGTGTAATGTAAAGAAATTTTTGTAGATTGATATTTACATTAACACGCCAATTTTATAATTAGAATCTGACTGGTGGTGCCAACGGTGGTGTTCACAGTACAGATGTCACGAATGCTTCGAGAACCATGTTAATGAATATCGCGACGTTGAAGTGGGATCCTACTCTATTGTCATTTTTTAAGATACCTCCTGAAATTTTACCTCAAATACGGAGCTCCTCTGAGATTTATGGCTATATACAAGATGAATTGTTGCAGGGCGTTCCTATATCAGGGGTAAGCGATCCTTGTATTGTTTTATTAAGTATAACGAAGATATAATATCAAATAATATGGTATTAAAATTTAATTTTTATTAATATGACGTATTTTTCATTCTGAAATATTAATTGTGACTCAAGTATGTACAAAAATATTTGTTGCAGTGTTTAGGTGATCAACAATCAGCTTTAGTAGGTCAGATGTGTCTACAGCAAGGACAGGCGAAAAGTACTTATGGCACTGGCTGCTTTCTCCTTTATAATACTGGCACAGCTGTAAGAAAAATTTTATTATATTGTCACAACGTGTATATATTGGTACAAGTATAAACTCATTGACAAATGAATATAATTTTGTTTCTCTCATTGTTACAGATTGTTGATTCGTCTCATGGTTTATTAACGACAGTTGCTTATCAATTAGGAGCGCACGCTTCTCCAGTGTACGCTCTTGAGGGTTCTGTAGCTATCGCAGGTGCCGTTGTACAATGGTTGAAAGATAATCTTGGAATACTAACTAATATAAAAAACTGTGAAACTATTGTCGAACAAATATCCGCGGACAATCGTATTGTTTTTGTACCAGCGTTTGCTGGACTGTATGCTCCATACTGGAGAAAAGATGCGCGAAGGTAGTTAGTTTTATCAATACAATGGAATTTGACTACTTTGCGACAATGTTTAAGTCTACAAATTAACTATTTTCAGTGTCATATGTGGTATTAGTGAAGATACTACTAACGCACATATTGTAAAAGCAGCTCTGCAAGCGGTATGTTTTCAGACGAGAGACATTTTGGAAGCTATGAAGGAGGATACTGGTTTGGTGCTGTCAAAACTGTTGGTTGACGGTGCAATGATCAATAATGATTTGTTGATGCAAATGCAAGCTGATATCTGTGGTATTCCAGTAGGTAGGTAAAATATTTCTTCCAATAGCTTACATACATATTGTTAGATTAAAAGTTAACAAATTAAATGAGCACGCATAATTTTATATGTTAAAGTTAGACCATTAATGTGTGAAACTACTGCACTTGGAGTTGCAATTGCTGCGGGTAGCGCGGAAGGAATACGGAAATGGGATGTGAAGATTGACGCTGCTGTTCCCAGTGATATCTTTTTCCCATCAATAACTGAGAATGGTGATTATCTTACAATAATCATACTTTATTACAAAAAATACAAATTTTATGGCATTGTACGGAGAGATTAATTAACTAATATATTAATTTCAGAACGTGATATTTTATATTCTCAGTGGAAAATAGGTATTGATAGAAGTTTAGGTTGGGAGCCACTCCCAGAAGCAAGTGGTAACTATTAATAATGATTCATTATTAATGAATATGAAACTGTTATACGAATAAATTTAAATTGCAGATATTTCTGTTGCAGATGACACAGAGGATATACATAAAGCGACTGCGCCCGGTGTATTTATAATTGGAACCATAATACTGCTTATGGTTGCTAAGTATAGATCTACTTTATAATAAGTTTGTATATGCAGTACCATGTACTGTATATTGCATTTAGACAAAATCTGGTCATTTCAACAGAAAATATGTCTACCAAGTATGATGCATTGCTTTATTATTTGTATTATAGTATCTAATATTTATGGATTGAAAAACAGTCAAGAATAAAAAGTGCCATAATATCATAAAATAATTACTAGATTGTTATACATAGTATATATTAATAAGAACTATTAGGAAATTACTGCTTTTTTTTATATCTTTAATCTGTTAATTATTTAACATTCTGTTTGACTACTTTATTTTACAATGTTACTTTGTGATATTACATGAGCTTTATGGTTTTGCGTTTAAGTCAGTCTTTTTGATTCCTGTGTTATCTTCGTCAACAACATCTTTCGATCTCTCATTCCCTTGAAAAATTGCAGGATCAATGGATACTACGCATTCGTCAAATACTTTGGATTCTTTAGTTGCAGGTATTGTAGATAATGCTCCCTGTAATAACATAAAAGGTGATAAAGCGCAAAAATTCTTCAGGCACACACATAAACTTGGGTGCATTGATTAACTCTTACAATAAATCTGTCGCTGATCGATGTTTGAGCGACAACAGATGTCTCGAGCCAAGCGTCGCTTTTTATATTATTGATGCGTAATCGTGCGTATTGAGGTACTAATATACGGGTAATGAGAGAACGACACGACTGAGATACTTTAGGACGTTTAGGAAACACCACTCTGTTTTGTATTTGCTGAGTAAGGAGAGAGAGGAATGGATTGCATTAGAAAATAACAGCACAAAAGGCGTAGTCGTTTGCATGGAACGTATGTAGAAAATAGTAATTTTTTAACTGGTACTTTCATGTTCAGTAAAGATTATTATTATTCTCTACTTTATATATATATATATATATATATATATATATATATATATATATATTAATATTTAAATTTTTTATGATCTGTTATTGACCTAAAAAAAAAAATAATTTTTATAAATTGAGCATGGAAGAAGAATATGCGAAAGATTGGTCTCGACCTCAGTATACATTGAGTATACTGGTCTTGGCATATACCTGGATACCTTTAGCAGATGTGCGTAATTTGTATCGTCAAACGGCAGCTGACCGTAAACCATAGCATAAAGCACCACGCCCATGGACCATATGTCGGCGAGTTGAGGCTGATAAGGGATTCCTCGTAGAATTTCAGGCGATGCATAGGCATAACTGCCGCAGTAAGTTGTACTGAGAGGCCACTCGCCGTTCTTCGATTTCATTTGCCCACGCGCGAATCCAAAGTCAGACAATTTAACATTGAAGCGATAATCCATGAGCAGATTCTCGCACTTTACATCTCTGCAAGAGTTTTCATCAGAGTTATATTAAAATTATTGCTCTGAACAATCTTTATTCAGATCTCTCGAGATCGTAACTTTACTATGTCTTTCAACAAGCTTTAAAATCTTCATTCTCTTTAAAAATTTTCATTTACGATGATTGTATTTTTCTTTACCTGTGCACTATGCCGTGCTCGTGACAATAATCGATGGCATCCAAAAGCTGCCGGAACCATCTACGGCTACGTAACTCGTCGATATAAGTATCGCGTCGTATAACGTCGAGCAAGCTGCCATTTTGCGCAAATTCCATAATAATGTACACCCTGGAAAAACAAGCGATTTGAAAGAAATTGAAAGAGCATTCGTATAACAGAATTTCATGGGATGAATTTCCATCTCAATCGCTTCAAATACACTTATTTCTACGCTGATCTGCCTACAGATGTTATTCAAGGATTAATCTGGAAGATGAACCAACCGATGTGTGGTTTCTATCGCCTGCAGAAAGTGAATGAGATTTGGATGTTTTAAGCCTTTGACCACCTCGATCTCGCGAGGTAGGAATTTCGTGAGGTATTCTCCGGGCGCCTGGAACTTCGAGACTATCTTCACCGCCACTTGGCAATCATGCCGATCAGACTTCGCGATCTGTGCACGAGAGCATGGAACAAAAGTTTAGAATTAAAAAAGAAAATGGCATTAGAGAGGAAAGGAAAAGAAAAGGAAATGCGATGGATGCTCACTTTGACGGTGGCATATGATCCGGCACCTATAGTCTTCCCAAGCGCGTAACCATGCGATTCAAGCACCGTCAATTTCTTATCCGATTTTTCACCGTTCTTTTCATCTGTCAATCTCATGCCAGCCAGTTGCTCTTTCGACGTACACTTTATTATTGGTTCCGTTGCCATTTCCGGCGAAAATTAGACTTTCGGCTGCAAGAAGGAAGTTTAAAATAAGCTACAAATTAACAGAATTCTCCGCACTGAGAGAAAAATCCGAGTTTAAATGATATCCGGATATCATTGATCGGACATTATTCCTTGATCGGCTTTTTATAATTCTGATTGAATGGATCGGTAATATCTATTTGTTGCCTTTTGAAAGAATTGTCCGATTTTTTCTCTCAGTGCGAAGATAATGCTCAATTCCAGTTTTACAAAAACCAGTTATCATTTATTGGAATTTATCGCGCTCGACTTTTCCAGAATGACTAATTACGATAATAGCATAAGTAATGTATAATGCTTTTCTGTAATTAGCATGGCGAGCAGAAGTTAATCCCTATTTTACAATGGGTTATTACCTTGACAATTTCTTCATATTACTTCAAATAAATGTCTATGCAATGGAAAAGTCATTTTATCTGTTTCATTGAACATACATACGTTTTTATTTGTTGAACATGAAAATTTTTAATTTATATTTGGCATCTGTGAACGGGAATTTTAAATTTTTAGCCTTTTTTTTAGGTGGAGGGCATGTGACAACTGAAGTGTGAAAGTTGTTGAAAATCGAAATTTACGATAAAATCGATAATGAAATCAAATAGATTCGAAACCGAAGGAGAATACATATATACACACATACATTAAACCGAATGTTCCGAGCAATCTATTTGTCTTTGAACCGGGTCCGTCCAAGTATATCAAAATATTTTCTTTCAGTCTCGAAGATTATTAGACTATATAACGCAGTACTATATAAAGCAGTATTAAGTGAATTGTGACGACATAAAGAGGGAAACTCGGAAAATTTCTCGCATTAATGCTGCAAGTGTTCAAGAACAATTGTTTAATAAATTAAATCAGAAATGGAAGCATACGAAATGGACGATTTGAACCCTAGCATACGCATGCAATCGATGTTCTCTCATTCGATAGATATGGAAAGTAATGATATTATTGCCTTTACATCTATATGCCGACATTGTAACGAAGGTATGCATATTCGTTTTATAAAATTAAGAAAAGACATCTATGAATCTTTGTTTATTTTGAGGATTTTGATAAGATTGCATTTTTGAACTTATATGATTTGTACAACGGTGTGGCACAACACTCACAAGTCAAAGATTTCGTACACATATTTCTGCAAAATAGATATTGAAAAAAAAATTCAAACGCTCTAATGACGCGAAATTATTACCAAGTGTATTGTATGTAGGTACAACTATTATTTGTCAAGTAGCTGAAGTAAATAAATTCTATTCTATTCTACTTATGAAGTATTGCAAATCAAAATGTATGTATAAATTTGCTTATGCTCTAGATGACAGTAAGGGGAAACTCATACGTCCATGTGAATGCACCGGTGACCGGGAATTTATGCATATTCATTGTTTAGAATATACGTCAAACCTCAGAAAGCAATCTCATTGCACACATTGTAATGTTGCCTTTCCATTAGAAGTAAAGTACAAATCATTAATACAGGTAATCCATATGAAGGGATTGACAATCGCAAAGTGCTCGTCGAAAATAAAATCAAATTTGGGAGAGAGAAGGAAAGAAAAGAATTTCTATATCTTATAGCAAAATAGATTATTACTTTACAATTTAAAAAATGTATTTTGCGAGAAATCGATATACGTTATTAAGTAAAAATGAGATCATCAGTGTCATACTTGAAGTCCAATACATAAACATGCATGTTAAATACATATATCAAAACAATAAAACTTTTAATAGAGATATATAACAGAAGACATTGTTTTTTTATAAGCAATCTATCATGACAATACTTATTCAATTCTTTGAACAATTTATAATTTTAGCGTGCCTATAAGGGTTGCGGTCCACTTGACGCTACAAGAATGCTTCGAAGCATTTGTAGCGTCAAGTGGACCGCAGCCAAGAGCGTAAGAAAACAGATAAAATGGTGATAGGATGTTAATTTAATGGTGATGGGGTGTCAGCAATGTTTTAGAATTTAAGCGCTCAATTTTAATTATCGAATTAACTGTTAATGATTTTATCAGAAGGAATATTTCATTAATATATATTTTTTATATGATGTTGATTTTTTGGCAGATATGCAGAAATAGCAGAGAGATGTGTGACATGTTTCGAGCAGTCTGTTATTCTCTTTTTATAGTACTTGGTACACTAACATATAACGCGTGTATGATTTTTATAATCGTACGTCACTTTATGTTGGCCTTGACTAATAATTCATGGATCAAAGGCATCTTGAACTTCGGGAGCATTATAGTTATAGGAGTTCTTATAGGTTTACACATACCGTACGAGCTGGAGTTACTGCAGCGCGCGTATGCCACGTACGTTCGAATAAATAATTATATTATTTAACTTTTTACATTCAGACTTCTATTTATTGACATATGTATATGAATAATTAAATACCAACATATATATGTGTACAATATATATATAACTGATATACATCGATTATCTCGTAATTCGTTAATTATCTTTATTTTTTTATGACAATTATCTGATTCTTTATGATCTTCTCAGCAAAAAGATTCAAGTCTCACAATCAGATTATCGTCTCAATCGATCATAAGCAACTGGCAAAAATATGAATGTGATAAAATAAATTCTAAAGAGAAGAATTGTGTTTATTTTCATTTAACGTCAGACTTATCTTTATAGTAATATATAGTAATTAAACTTAATTTTAAAAATATACAATAATTTAAAACTAAATAAATGATTTTGATATTTTTGCTAAGGAAAGATCAACTCTAAATTGATTAATTCGCAGATAAGTCGATAGTATACATGCACTCTGTAATATGTATATACATATTATCATAATAAAGTTATATATTTATCAAATATTAAAAGCATTCCAATGGCGATTGAAAAAACATTAAGACGTTTTAACAATAATAATTTATAGTAACATTTACAAAACATAATGAACTAAATTTTCTATTTTATTTTTTGTCTGTTTCAGCTTTCGTCGTGCTCGTGCGCGGTGGCTTGCAGTCAATACAGAAAGGAAAGTGATAAAAAGTTTTATTCATGAAGTCTGACTTTTATTTAAAGGTGACCCTCGGTTGTCACACGGGGTCAAAGTGACCCTAGACTATTTTTTTTTATTTTTATTAAAGTAAAATATCTTGAGTATTATGCAAAATTTTGACCAAAAACCATTGAAAAATGAATTTTTTGAACATGATGCCACTCAAAAAATTTATTTTTTATAATGAGACTACATTGTACAATGTTTAAACTTGATTCTAGAATTCTTTGCGATTCACATAAACTGTTAGTTTTTGAACAGTAGCTGCTTGAAAATTATTGGTTGGGGTCAAATTGATAATATAAGTGATAAACGTATTGGAGAAAAAGAGGTGCGACAACCGAGAGTTAATAAATGATAAATAAAATTTTGTATCATTTAGCGTATATATCATACTATGACGTTATATAATGTTAAATAATATAATCATTATAACAAAAGTATGTAACATATAACAAAAGTGTATAATACAATTGTATGACAATGTTATAATAACCATTATAACAAAATTATAATAATACTAATTGTATTATAATAATACGAGTTATAACAAAGTTATGTGATGCAAGTTATTGTAACAGAACTATAGAAAATTGATGAAATTCTCGTGAAAGACATATTATAATTTTTACGGTAGATCAAGAAGCTACCTTATTTATTCTTATGTTTTCAGAAATATGAAAGCAATGTATAAAAAAAATTCTATTTATAAAATTTCTCTTCTTGCCTCAACACGCGAAGGAGGAAAATTGCTCAAACTAATATTTCTAGAAATATATATAGAATACAATTGATTTACAAAGTTTCTTCCTGCGTGTGGTCGTAGAGAGAAACTGCATCATTTTAAACATTTGACGAATATATACGTATATGTATGTGTAACCATTTACTTTCTAAATTTAATAACAACAATTGTAGTAAACAAAAGCATTATTTATGCTTGTAAAGAGAATAATAAATACGTTCAAGCTTGTTTGCAATGGCAGTGTCTGCAGTTTCAATTTTCTCATCTCTTACCTGATTATATTCTCCTGATACTTTTTACTTATCGGAAAGATATACGTGCGTATACATACATGAAGATTTAAATTTGGTCCCGTAATATTTGTCGCCGTGTTTGTCGCACGCTTAGTTCGCCATTGGGCCAGGAGTGTTCAGTGGCGCTAAAGTCACTGTTTTGTTTTGTTGCTCATGGTCAAGTGCTACGGAGTACGGCAACGCGTAGTAAACTAAGTAAACGCGATATCCGCGATATCGTAAAGCGGAGCGATTAACGTACACGTTATTTAAATAGTTCAATTTTAGCCATGGCGGACGTTTTGGACATCGATAACGCTGAGGAGTTTGAGGTGGATGACGAGGGAGATCGTAAGTCTTGTTTTCTCGTTACATTTTATGAGCATTGATTTAGCTTGTAACCTCAACTTCGTACTGTTCTTCGATAACTTCTTCATCTCGTTTTCATACATTTATGTCTCTTTAACAAGCTGAGGCCTGTCCGTTTTAGCTGAACTTCTTGCACAGTTTATCTTTTCTCTTTTTCTGTCCAACGTGAAAAAAAAGAGGAAAGATGAATCGTGCAAGAAGTTCAGCTAAAACGATCAAGCCCCATATCTCTCTCCCTGGCAGTTTTGGAGTAGCACGCAATTATTGAATAATATTAGCGGTGCAAACGTCAATCTCGTCTGAAATCGTTAGATTTCATGATGAGAAATGTGAAAACAGATGGCAATAAGATCATAACGATGTGGACCGTGTGAAAAGTTGTTCTGATTATTTTGGCGTGTTTCTAGAGGGTATCGCTCGTCTTAAGGAGAAGGCGAAGAAGAGGAAAGGCAGAGGCCATGGTGCAGAATTAGTGTCGACGAGAGATGACGTTGGTCATTATGAGTCCATGAATATGGTTGAAGAGGACGACAACGAGCCTGGCCCTCAGAGATGTGAGAACATCTTTGTTGTAGCTTTGTTAATTCAGTTTGAATTACAAGATTTATTTTTTTTTCTCCATTTTATTTGTTACAGTCGGTATAATTTAATATTTTTTATGTACTTTCAGCTGTGGAAGGATGGATCTTATTCATAAATTCAGTACACGAGGAGGCACAGGAGGACGATATTCAGGACAAGTTCTCTGAGTTTGGCCAGATCAAGAACTTGCATTTAAATCTGGACAGAAGAACGGGATTTCTAAAAGGCTACGCATTGGTGGAATACGAAACGTTTAAGGAGGCACAAGCTGCAAAAGAGGCTCTAAACGGCACAGAAATCCTAGGTCAGGCTATCTCCGTCGATTGGTGCTTCGTAAAAGGACCGAAGAAGTAAGTATTACTATGTAATAGAGTTATTTGAATCTTTAAATTGATACAATACTTAGATTCATATATCGATATTTATATTTCATATTTTTCCATTTTTATAGAATCAGGAAAAGAAGTCACAGAAGGCGATGAGAATTATAGATTAATAACCATGATATCTTCTATTATGTATCGTCATTTCAAGCAAGACAAGTTATCTTATAATTGATGAGCATTTTATAAATGCTGGAAATAACATATAAGTTACTCTTTCTAATGATTTCTCTCTCGTTAAATCTATTTGTAATCTATCTAGATGTGAAGGACGTCATATACAATTAGTTAATAAATGGTAGATCATGAACTCAGATATCGTCTACTGTGCAAGCTAAAATATCAATATTTTGTGTGAATATTTCAATTTGGTTTCTTTCATATACTTCGTATCATCTGACAACTATTTTACATTCATCACTATACCTTGTACCAATTTGCATAAAATAAATATATGTCATTCAAATTTTATTTTTGTAGCGCGATACGGCATCTTAAAAAATATATGTATCTGCAATATTTAATAAAAATTCCTATTCGAAGTGTGAAATTTCATTTTGTAAGTCATTGTGAAATAATACTTGAACAGTATTAGTATAGAAGGCAAGATTTATGTAGCAAAGTTGAACATGACATTTAAAAATTTTGTTCTCAATACATGCGACTTTGAAAAGTATTCATTCAGTCGTTTTTCTTTGTGCATCTCGTATTTGCCGAAAAATAAGAAAATATGAAGGTTAGACATTTCTATATTTATTATTATACAAAAGATATCTTAATAAATAAATAACGCGACACGGCGTATTAAGCATAATAATTCAGATTTGCTTTCTTTTTCGCTTGGACCTCATTAATAGCTTCCATCAAATCTTCGTGAGTAACTTCTGTTGCGTTCCGTCGTAATGCTATCATACCCTGAAACACATCACATTTTGATCATTATTTTGACAAAATTACGTAGCAAGATCGAATAGGACAAATCAGTAACTGGGACAATATAATAATTTTTAAACGATATGATGTAGATGTTAATAATATATTAGTGAATATATAGACAGAAAAAATTTTATATTTATTGTTCAGTTAGAGTTAATGCTTGCTATTATTATAATTGATCCTGAACTTAAATGCTTACCGCTTCTACGCAAACAGCTTTACACTGTGCTCCGTTAAAATCATCCGTGGATCTGGATAATTCTTCGAAATTTACATCAGGCGACATATTCATTTTACGTGAGTGAATTTGCATAATGCGCGCTCTGGCTTCCTCGTTGGGATGCGGGAACTCGATCTTTCTGTCCAAGCGTCCGGAACGCAACAGGGCTGGGTCCAAGATGTCGACTCTGTTCGTAGCGGCGATAACTTTGATGTCGGCGGTCGAACTGAAGCCGTCCAATTGATTCAACAGCTCCAACATCGTACGTTGTACCTCCCTGTCTCCCGCCTTTTCCGAATCGAAACGTTTTGTGCCGATAGCGTCTAATTCATCGATGAATATTATCGCCGGAGCCTTCTCCTTGGCCAACGAAAACGCGTCTCTGACCAACTTGGCACCATCGCCGATGAACATCTGTACTAGTTGCGGGCCAGCCAGTTTTAGGAAGGTAGATTTTGTTTGGGCGGCGCAGGCTCTAGCTAGTAGAGTCTTTCCGGTTCCAGGTGGGCCGTAGAGCAGAACGCCCTTAGGGGGCTGTATTCCCAGGTTCTCGAACTTCTCTTTGTGGGTCATAGGCAACACAACGGCCTCGATAAGCTCCTGAATTTGCTTGTCCAGCCCACCGATGTCAGAGTACTGCTCCGTAGGTCTCTCATCTACTTCCATAGCCTTGACTCTGGCATCGTATTCGGCCGGCAGAGTTTCCAGCACGAGATAACTGTCTTTGTTGACACCCACCAAGTCACCTGGCTTCAGCGATTCGGCGTCGACCAGTCCGATCACGGGCAAAAAATACGTCTGGCGAGTCGACGTCTTTATGACCGCGCATTTGCCCTTCCTTTGCGCATCTAAATCGACCACCGCTCCGTCTTCCTCCCCCATGTCCTGCGGATCGACGTCCAATAGCTCGATGACATTGGATACCAGGTATGGGAGGGTTTTGTTCACTTTGATCTTCTCTGTGTTTTCCTTGATCTTATCGTTCTGCGCCTGAAGCTCGTGCGAAATCCGCATCACCTCGCTCTTCATTATCTTGATTTCGTTATCCAAAAGTCGCGTACGTGATACGATTTCATCCGTGGACATTCGCAGGACGTCCTCTCCCAATGTTTCCTAGAGACAACGTAGTCCTTTTTTTTTACAAAATTCCTCTTTATCGTTAAAATGTAAGAATTAACTATACACAACGATTGTACTACTAAATATACATATATTCATATACTTTAGTGAGTTGAAAATGAAGTTATTTAAAAAAAATATTTCATGTACTTAGTGCAAAACTACTGGAGGAAGCAAATTCTTTTTCAATAACAATATACATATATTTATATTTATCTTACAAATATCTATCATCTATATGTTCTATATTTTTAGTCCTGGTTTTACAAATCTTATTTATTTTTTAGAATTCTGGTATATTTATATTGTGATTTTGAATAATACCACAAATGCACTGACGATTGAGAAAATTTTAAGCTTTGTACAAAAAATGACTAACATTGATTTCAAGTGATTAACTAAAAACCTATAAAGCATTTTGTAATAATGACCTTAGTCTATCAATATAAACATATCTATCAAATAAAAGGAAAGATATTCCTTTGCAGGAGATGTTTTATCAAAGGTAGATAATAGTATAAAAATTATTATAGGATAGATTTCTAGTCATGTAAGAATGAAAGGAAACGAGGTGCGTTAGCTTAGGAGACAACGGAAGAAGTACGATAGAATCAAGGTGCTTATTAAAGACTGGAGGACATTATTTAAAGAAGATATGTACAATAGAACTAGAGAAAGGTTAGAACTACAAGGAAGATTCAAGGGAATTGAATATTTTAACGAGTATTGCATTTATGGAAAACAAACATACATGGTTTAGCAGACTTGATGAACCAAGATTGATCACAATGATTAATCATTTAAGAGCTAGCCGTTATAATTTAACCCCTTCGTTGGCATTGACGCAAAAGTGCGTCAAATTTTTCCGTGCCCTGTGTGGCATTGACGCAAAAGTGCGTCAACCTTTTTTTCCTATAACTTGCTTCGATTTGGCATCCAAGTCTTACACGGGGGTTTTTGGGGTCGCTGATTACGAATCTGAATTCAAAATTTGCAAATTCAAAATGGCGGATCCAAAATGGCGGATAAAAATGCTAAAAATTACTTAATTGGGATGAAATTTGCCATTTTGAATTTTCGAATTTTAAGTTCAGATTCGTAATCAGGGGCCCTCAAAAACCCCAGGGTACAAATTTTCAGGATAAAAAATTTTCCTGCCATTTTTGGCACTTTTTGTCGAATTCTCTCTGCCAACGAAGGGGTTAATGAATCGCGAGAAAAGGTTATATAAATGTTGCTACACGGAGCAGTCTCAAGATATTATCATATTGTATTTATATGCGTTAGATTTGAGGTTAGAAATAGATTTTATCACGAACTAGAAAGATTACGAATTTCATATCCGTGCAACATTGAGGAAAGTTAAAAAAAACATTAGTGTGAGACTTCTAAAAGCTCTTTGGACTTTCCTAAGAGAAAATGGCACAACAATAAAGGCTGTCAAAAAGTGATAACAAGATACGTAGTAACAATCGCACGAGAGCGTACGAGATTATCGGTATTCAAGAAAAGAACAAAGTACTGGATGTGTCAAAAAGACCGAAAATACTCGGTCGACGACACATTAAATATTCTCGTAAATAAAAAAAAAAGGGGGTCGCGTACCTCTCCATCCTCCCAGATAGACTTATCCTCGAGCGTGGCCATCTGAAAGTTGCGAAGGCCCTTCGCTTGCGAACTCCTGGCTCTTCCTGGCTGACTGACCTGCGATTAACACGCCAAAAAATTGTTTTAAAAATTAGTCCCGAAAGCAGCCTGCACTCTTCAGACAGTCAGTTCTGCGATTCGGACAGTCATGTGTCATGTCACAGTGGTCATGTTGCGGTGGTAGCGTGGCTTCGCGCATGCGCGGCGGTGGGAGGTGGGAGTACAGCGACGTGCAGTTTAAAAAAAAGCGGGGAGCACACACTTCTGCACAACGCATAATGTGTAAGCATAAGAAAATTAATTGGTCCATACACATGTGCATAAGAAAATAGACCAATCAGTTTTTTTATGCTTACGCATTATGCGTTATGCAGAAGTGTGTGCTCCCTGCTTTACATATGCCATTTTACAATTGCAGACCTTGCAGTGATCCAAGCTTTGATAGCATTAGTGAATGATCCTGAGCCCGAGCATCCCTTGAGAGCGGATCTAGCTGAAGAATTTCTGAAGGATAGAAAAAAGTTTTTAAAAAATGCGAGTTTACAAAAAAGCATGCCGAGAAGAGGCGGGAATCATCATCATCTTCTAACCGAATAACTCCGAATGATTTAGCTTTACTTACTATCACCACCACGATGCCTGCCGCCCGTCAGCTGATTTAAACTCAAGCCAATGTATACCTGTCTGTTCATCCCCGTGGAATCTCACAGATTCGAGTTGAGACGACTCTGTACAGTATTGGTTAACACCGACACAAATTGTAATGTTTATAAGAAGTGGGATGAACTTATCAGAGTACAGTAAATTATGATGAATAACTGTATCATGGTGTATACAATTTATACTTGAAGTCATATCCAATTATACTTTGATTTATCATCGAAAGGTCGTTACATTCCAGCTTGATCCGGTAGGAATGTATATGATGATGAAACTTTACAAAAACTACTTTTTATAGTTAGGGTAAACTGGATATTTTGTATTTGTTTAGCATGTTAACTTTGTATAGAAAATAAATGTATCGGGTGAATATTTCAGGAATAATAAGTGCTGTTGTAGCATTTTAATTTTATCCAGTTTTGTGTACGAAAAATATAAAATTTTCATTTAAATATTAAAACTCCATCTTAATAAATAAAGAGAGAATACAAATAAAAATAAAAACATATATGACATCAATTCGCCTTTCTTCACTACAACGTGATAGAGTGCAATACATGTTTGAATTAAACTGCATTTTATTAAGATCTTCGTCTTTATTTAATCTCATGCGCACTACATCATCCCGCTAACAAATTCTGCATCTCTTACAGATTCATAGAGATCACACTTTTTGGCATACTATATATAATAAATATTCTATGTTGTACTAAAACGGTCAGTGGATTAAATTGCAATGAAATAATTGAAAAGCTAGGTGGAAGAGGTGGAAGTTGTTAAGCGTCAAAACATTGGAGAGTGTATATAATGTGTTTATTACTACATAAATTCAAATTTTATATCATATTTATATAGTTCAAACACAAAATATAGTGTGAAAGCATATCTTAACTAATATATATCCAAAAATGGACTTAGATGAAAATCAACACTTGTGTATTCATATGTTTTTTATATAAGAAAATAAACGACATCGACGTAAATAAAACTATATGTAAATGTACCGTTTTCTTCCTAAATTCACGATATACCCAGATATAGCACATGCAGTGACGTCAAATGACATATTAATTCCGTCATAATGCCGTCTTAATGACGTTAGAGACGGCATTATGATGAAATTAATACGTTATTTGACGTCACTGTGCTATCTGGGTATTCATATAGTATTTGTTATCATAGACAATCACAGTTTTACAAGTGTAGAAAAGTTTCTAATTGCGGTATTATCAATGTGAATCATCTTCGGTAACTTAATTGTATTTTGTATCATTAGAAACGCACGTTAACTATTATATAAGTGTATAAGTTGTTTAATTTAAATCAAATATTTTATAATGGATATAAACACATCATCTTACAGTTTTCAGCACTCTCTATTTTTTTTGTCTTTGTATTTGCAATATCGGCCGTACTCAATATTTTACCATTTTCGATCAACTTATTCCCAATCATATATTCCTGTAAAGAACATTATACGCTGTAAATTTAAAGCTAAATAAGTGTTAATATATAGTCATTATATATTAACTGTATACATATATACAGAATATTCAAACTCTGTGGAAATATATTTTTCTTGTTGACATGGAATATCCCCTGGACAATAATAATTCAGAACCGAGAAATGAGAATAATAGGAAGATAACGATAATGACGCCAAATAATGGTGATGTAATAATGATTCGGTGAATAAAATATGAAGAATCATTAATGTGTAGTAAGAGGATATATATTATTACAAATTACTTACATGTTTGAAAACAGGATTAAGCAACATATGTATACACCTTCCTGTAAATCGTAGAATGTATTAGTTTGTATTTCAGTAAATATTAGCGTCAATGTATAACACGCATTACATACCGATCTTCCTCTGTACGAGCCAAGTACTCTCGTTCGATTAAGCCTTCGATACATTTCTTAATTATTACAGGTGAAGGCAAAAATCGACCTCTTAACTGTTCTGTTACTTCTGTTACCAGTATATTGTGCTAATAAAAGAGAAAATAAATTGATATATTGATTATGCTCTATATTCTACACATATTATAGCTTGTCTAGAATAAAAAAATATTTTTTTTACGTTCAAAAAATATGTATCAATGAATTAACCGTGTACAGTGAACTTATATTTATAAGAAATTTCAAGTTACATACAGCCATTTGATTTTGGGTTTTCATAATTCGTACGATGGCTGCTTCGATCTCGTGTTTCCGGTCTTCATCGACTTTATTGCGCATCTCTCTTCTCTCAGGTTCGGATTCTTCCTTTGCTGCTACGGTCTGGATCTTTACTCTTAACAAAAGCGATACAAATATTCAATAAAAGATGGTTATTTACATCACACACACACACACACTCATATTATTAACATATTCGCAGCCACTAACGTAATTTTATGTCATTTTTAAGATTTGTAGCCAATTGTACTTGATGTAATTTTAAGTTATTTTAAAATGTAGTTTGTTGCTGCTGGTATAATTTAACGTTATTTTATATTTTTAGGAAAGCACATGATTTTATGATTCGTATTTATGATTACTGCAGCTATCTAACAACAAATTGATTTCATCAAAATGAGCATTTAAACGGAATTAAAAATAGTTTGGATCCGAAAATGAGACAAATTTGCACGTAGCTCTCAGTATAGTCACGCGCTACAATCGCCAGCTGCGAAAGTGTTAATATATATATATATCATTTATTGTATAAAAATATAATACCTATGTAAGTTACTGGTAAAACTGTCGTTCACACAGAAACAATTCGTAGATTCAATTTTCTTGGTACGAGGGTCTTTAAGTAAAATTCTTTGTGTAGCTTTACCTATAGCAAGAGATTGCAATGCTCTGACCAAGTCCCTCTCTGGAATATTGGTTTCACCTTGAATTTCCTACAATATTCATACATATGTATATATAAAAATTATAAACATTTTTTATTCTTCATGTAACATGTAGATATATGAGATGAGTAATTAGCTGCTTAAACTCATATCAAAACTCACCTCATATGTTAACCTTTCGCTTCTATTGAACAGCATTAACACACACATTTGGTAAGTGGAAACTTGTATTATGTGCTTTCGTGGTGTACCGCACATGCTGCTTCGCTGGCTTACTAAGCTGCTGCTTGCGCTATCATTCCCAATAGAACTCAAAGATGATGGAATATCCAAGCCTCCGCAATTACTCTCTTCTTTTCGTGGTCCATAAAATACAGCGTTTAGATCAGCAAAACCTGTACAAATTTTTATCATTGCACTCATTATATTACTAAATGTTTAAGTAAAAACAGATATTGATAAAGACATAAAAATAATAACTCACCTAATTGTGGCTGTAACGTTAATTTTCGACGTCTATGTTTAGCTAAGTAGAAGCGCCGAAAGGCATCAAAGGCATCACGCGGAGCAGTGGGCATACTGCATGGAGTGGCTGATTGCATTGGCATTGGCCAGCAATCAGTTGTGAGCACTCGGACACTTAGATCCACACCATGTAGATTTGTCTTTATGAAACATACACAGATAAGACATAAAATAATAATCTATATCTATGATATACGCATAAATACAAATTTTATAAAATGTTTTAATTAAACATAACCAGAATATTACGTGTGTTAATCTTTTCTGTAACTTATACACTAATTTATATTGTATTTATACACATGGAAATATTCAAATTAATCTTTATATAAAATTTTAATATCAAAATTATAGAAGCATTTAAGATATACTCTGTCATAATAAACCCTTTTATTATTTTTTCTTTATTAGCTAATCTATTATATTATTTTGAAACTTACGCCAGACGTAAGAACATGATCCTTAAATTCATCCATAATAGTTTTGCTGACTGTTAAATCCTGAAACATGCATTCTAACTTTGATGTGAACTGAGATCCACATTCAGTCTAAAAAAATAATCAAAAAATGTTTTTAACTTCTTTTAATATAAAAATGTAAGCAATACCCGTTTCAGATATAAACAAAACTATTTTGATCTAGAATATCATTAATCTAGTTCTAGTTCTCACCTTAAGTTTGGATATCATATTCTGTTCACTATCATCTGAAACAGACTTATTCGACAATAATCGTTTGGCTAAGTGTTGTTTATAGTACCGTTCAAATACATCCTTTTCTTGTAAGAAACGGAATAAAACCATAGTTTTATATAGGATCCTTTCAATCTGCAGGTCTGACATCTAAAACCAAATATATATATTCCTGTATCGAAAATCATACGATATGTAACAATGCAATTATACACATAATACTAACTCCTTCAAAGCCTTTCTTTAATTTGTCGTCGATAAATAGCGACAGATATTCCGGGCTTTTAGGATTCAAGTTAAGGAAGTATTCAAAATCCGATGCTATCATCTTTTCATAATTCTTGTCTCTATTAAAAGAATAATGTAGAAAATGATCAAAGCGATCTTTTAGCTCTAACAAGCTTTGGACGTAAAGAACGGCATTTGTGGTTGATTCTTGCTCTTCTTGCACTAACGCACGGCCCTGCTCTCTGAGGAACTGAGATAGACAGTCGAACACAGTGCGCAATCCGTCTGATACTCTCGAAAATAGTTTATACATTTTATAAAGATTATTTATTTGCGTATTTTTGAGCATGTGTGCTACATCCCTCTATCAAACAAGAGATGTTAAGGTATATAACACATAATATATATTATGTGCTAAACATATAATTATATAACATGATATACATATACATATATTTAAGTTTAGTCTATTGATCGATCATGTATCTTTTCCCCTAGAACGGAAACGTGAAAATTGAAAAGTTTATCTCTTTCTATTCAACACCAATAGAAAGAGATAGTTACATTAAACTTTTTACTTTTCACGTTTCCGTTCTAAGGAAAGGGTTACATGATCGCTACCCAGATCGTAAATAAACACACCTCAACAATGGTTTTCATGGGTACTTTGATTAACTCTTCTTCTACAACTTTTACTATCCGTGATTCAGTTGATTGAATTAAATAATGTTTTGCCCTTTCAGATTCTTTGCGGATTCTGGCTTCAACCTTTTCTATATATTCCAATAATGCACTATTTTCTATCAGCAATTTTTTAGATTCCTCCTGAAGAAAATTTTGCAAGTTACATATATGTGCATGTATATATAAGAATATTGTACGTATCTCATACTGGACACTCACTCTATAAAACTCAGCACTTTGTAGTAAAAAAGGCCTTTCAAAAACTTCCTCATAAACTTGGCGATTGTTCTTTTGTTGTAAATAAGGTTTTAAATAGTACTTATAATCAAGATACTCATGGTCCTCATAACCATATGTAATAGCAAAAAAAAGTCTATCTAGATAAATATCAGGATCTCGAAGATCACGGTTAGCGTAATTTTTAATTCCAAGTACCATTAACATTTGGCAGGCTTTTTCTATAGCGCTACGATCTGCAACTTCTTCTCCTCTTCTTTCCCTCGTGATCATACCTAATAATGTTTCCCGTAAATGGTTTCTAACACATTCATATCTGACTATCTAAAAAATTTATAAGAAACTCGTCAATATTAAACATACCTAACAATCATTTTAAATAAATTACAGCAATTTAACATTGCAAAATTAACAATAATAAAAAATACTATTTTATTGCAATAGAACTTTGTGACTTCTAAAATCTTTATAAAACAATGCAAATTAAAAATGAAAATTACCTGATCTCGAAAAACAATAAATATAAAATTATACACATTCTTCTCCCATAATTTATGATCCCATGGATGCTTCGCGTTCACCATGAGTTCTTTGATCTTGTCCATTGACTGTAAATGATTTTTCCATGCTATATTTAAAGTTTGTAGGAAGTTATTATCGAAGGAACGACAAACATCTTCTCGTACATTGTTTTCAAGATGTTGTGTTACGACTTCCGTCATTCCCGTATATAATCGTTCGATGTACCCGTGATCAACCATCGCGGTAGCATAGCGTTGAGTCGAATTATCACGGCCACGGCTACCGACAGGTTCTATGGGATAGTGTCGGTTATACCCGAAATAATCTCTTTCTAATATATTTATAAATTCCCTCTTAATAAAGCTCCATTCCTTTTCCACATCATACATGATGGAACTCTGTGAAAACAGAGTGTTTATAACTCATGTTATCAGAGATTTATATTAGCTCTTTAAGACTATTACGTATAATAGTAATATATCACTTACCGCCTCTAATGATGCCATCACGCCGCAAAAAATATGATACTTCTTCTTCTTCTTCTTGTATGTTGGCCTTTAAGCAGTACTGCTCCAAAGAAAAATATGATACGAATAAGCTAATACCTCTACGATGCCATGAATTTCATGCCATATTCTTCTTGAACTGTGTAGAACTGTGTAGAACTGAAACTGTGTTAATAATCACACAAAGCATTGTAGCAAAAGGTCGCTCTCTCCAAAACATAACGGAAATAAATAACGTAAACATACATATGTACACAAGATTCTAACGGTCGTCACAGTCTTTATTGACGGAATAATATTTCGTGAGATCAAATAAGTTATGAATTTGCGAGCTGACGAAATTTGATACAAATTCGCTTAATTCAATTTGCACAAAAAAAAGGGATTTTGAAGAAAAAGCAGATCTAATTATAATTTTTTTTAAACAAATATGTTTATTTTTTAATCATATGAAATAGAATTTCTTAGCTTAATTATATTATTTTAAAAGCATATTTATTGTTTTTAAAATAGTTATTAAATTATAAGACTTTTCTTGTACCAGGTATGTATACTTTATATACTAGCGCAAAACAGTCTAGCCGAATCGCTCGAATTACGGACAAGTTCGTACCGATCATCGACTAGTCGAAAACTGTCAAAAACTTGTACAGTGCAACACGAGATGGCAGCGTATGTCACGTTTTGGGTTTTGGTCGCTCTTTTCATCAAATACGCCTGTGTCGCCTGCTCCTACTTCTATATACTGGTTGTATTTTTTACAATAAAAAGTTTCTTCGTGTGGACATTATTTCGTGCTATTTTCTATTAGGGTGAGTCCAATTAATTTAATCAGTTATTAATTGAACCGGAATTGATTACTCTGTAAATGTAAAAATTCTAACCAAGTATCCGTCCGCTCGATCAAATCTGTCTATGCAATTTCTTAATCAATAAAAAAATCGATTTCTATCTATGTCAAAAAATATTTCTATTTCTCTTAGGATAACTCCGATTAATTTAATCAATGATTAATTGAATCGGAATTAATTACTGCAAAATTCCGAGCTATATATAATTTTGTGTTTCTTAATCCAATATCTTTCTTAATTGATTTCTATCCAGGTTACAAAATATTTCTATTTCTCTTAGGATGACTCCGATTAATCTAATCAATGATTAATTGAACTGAATTGATAATTGCAAAATTTCTAGCTATAATTTGGTAGTATATACCTGATCAAATATCTTTCTTTCTATGTAATTTCTTAATTAACAAAAAATTGATTTCTATATCCATGTGAAAAAAAGTCTCTATTTCTTTGAGGATGACTCCGATTAATCTAATCAATGATCAATTAAACCGAAGTTGATTACTGTACGTAAAATTTCTATTAACTATACATTTGTTATCTTTGATCAAATCTTTATTCTATATGATTTCTTAAATATAAAAAAATTGATTATTTTATCTATGTTAAAAAAATAGTACGAGTATTGCTTATTGATAAGTTGCCAATTAAATTAATCGGAATTTTTTCGAACTTAAGCATCTGCTATTTTTGCTAAATATCATTTACTGACTGTTAATATCTTTTAAGTGATAACAAGTAATCAGAGATTGAATAATCAGGAATAATAAGTTATTTTTAATGAACAAAAGGATAAACTTGTCGTATATTTTCCAATAAACAGAAAGATTTATTTTTTCTTATTTTTTTTTCTTTTAGACAATCAATAATACATGCGATTTTTTCTTAAAGCAATTACAATTATTACGAAAAAAAGCTTATATACGAAAAGAAAGCATCAATAAAAAATAGCTATTTAATTTAACAAAATTCAACAAAATTTGACTCATGACATGCCTTTTGTATAAATTAAATGTCCCAATTTTAATTAAAGATATTACTTTTTTATATGCAAGCAGAATATTTTATTTTTGTATATAAATTGCCGTATATAAAATGCACAGCTGCGTTTTCTCATCAAATGTGACAGCTGTACTTAAAATTACATTTAGATAGAAAATTTAAATTACATCACAATATATGACAAAATATCGAAGAAAGAATATGATTGAGCTTTTTATCGCGCAATTTTTGTATGGAATACACAATTTATAAAATAATTATGATGATAAATAAAGAGAGAAGAACTTGAACGTTTATCTTCAAATTATATTTTAAATGTATATAAGTATTCAGTGTAAGAACGAATTGGCGTGGCACACAAGCGTGGAACGAAGAAAAATGGAGACATTATTCGACAAGACGCATCGCGGCGAGTTTGAGAATAATAACTTGCGATGGGCATGTGCGCGGGGCATGCGATCTTGTTGTCTATATAGTGTTATACACAGTCACGCGAAGACGCGCCATTATCTCCACGAGTTCTGCCCACGAGGGCACCATCCGTACATCGCGGCCTGCATCTCCGGGGGATGCGCCTAGAGTTTCGGGCTAATCGGGAAGCAACGAGTTCGCAACGGATAGCTACAGCTTTCATTAAACTCTATTAACGCTAATTACAGAATAACTGTAGGCTAATTACAGAATAATTGTGGCACATAAATAAACACCTACACGAGCCTGCGGTGAGGATAGTTAATAAGTGAGTTAATTTGCGGACCGATGTAATATCGCGTTGCGGCCCAAAACACCAAATCTTACTTTAGCGGACGAGCCGCAATGCGATAATTTTTCATTACGCGGTTGAGCTTTGCGAGAAGTGCATTGCAATGAGCGGTGTACACGCGCGATAATTCGTGGAGCGGACACTACGATCGAGAAAAGTATTATCTAAATAATTTTGTGCTGTTTCGTAAACATTTTTATTTCAATGATTTGCGAATAAATCTACGATTTATAATATCGGCGTATATTGTAGTAGAAATAAAGAGAGAGACATGGTGTATCTTCGATGCAACTTGAAGATTACAAAGTACCGTGTATCAGTTGCATTTGTACTTCGTCGTTGCCTGGTATCAAAAGAAATGTTCGAGCGTGGGAAGTTCGACACTCGATAAATCGACGGGGCTACCGGGCTCTTTTTACCAGTGGCTAACTACCGCGTTCCGTTAAGCGCGATCCCGAGTCGCGTAAAGTATCAGATTTCACCGCGACTATGAAGTCCGCGGCCCTGAGGAAAGTGCCCGAGAGTTTTGCAACTCTTATCGCGGCCGTGCAATATCGCCGGGGTATATATTACCGAATTTCCATATCGACCTCCCGCGCGATCGTACAGGGCTACGTCGACCCGGGTTTTTATAACCGGCCATAACTCAAAGCCGTGCATTATCAACCCTACGAGACATCTGGTCATCACCCAGCGAGCCCGTAATATACGTATAGTAATCCTTCGATAAAGCGCAACGGGAAGCACGCTCCCGAATGTTCGCAAACAATGGAGCACTGGTAAATTTAATGTCACAGGCGCATGTATCTCGTTTCGCGTCGCACAATAATCCTTCACAGTAAATGAAAGAAGAGTGTATTTTGTGTCTTTTATGGTTCGCCGTTGTTTTGGGATTGTTAGTAATTTATAACGATACCTCGAGGCCATTTCCAACTTGTTTAATACAAGTCAATGTAAAGTCAACGCAACTTTTGCAATTCATGTCTCTCCTAGATTTTGAGAAAATTTGTACATGCGTGATAAAATCAAGAAACAACTTTTTATATGTGTCTGATCGTAAATCTAACTATTTCTTCCAATCTATTTGTAATATTAAAATGCAATAATTTTATATATAAACGTTTAGAAAATGAACGTAAAAGATAGAGAGAGAGGCATTGCTTGTAATATTTTTAAATTATATGACTTTGTCAACTTTTATAATACGTTCGTCATTTTAAAGAAGGAAAATACGATAAAGACGTCAAGTGAAAAGATAAAAAATAATTATATATCTTGTGAGTACCGACTACAAATTATATACATTAATTCGTGATTAATTACTTAATCTCAACAATTACTCTAGTCATAAACGTCACTTAATAATCAACTGTCAAAGTTATTTAAAAAATAATTGATTACTATGGCGTCGTCCGAGGAGCATGAAGGGAACGTCGATTTAGCAACGGAATATTGTTAATAACAAACTTTCCGACAGGGACATCTATTCGCCAACAAAATTGATAACTTGGACATAATTACGAAGCGCGATCAGATTTCACGTGCTAACGAACATTGCGAGTTTTCCAAGTTTTAATAAGTTACGTATTTCCTTACCTATGCGATGTAAAATGAGATTTTTCGATACGGGTGGTACGTGCAAAACGAGGGATATCAAAAATACGCGTCCCCGCTCCATTACCTCGCTGATAAATGCTAATACGTATCGTATCGCATAATAAATGTTTCCGTTGGTTCTCATAAATTTCAAATAATTCTCTGACCCTCTTATTTCAACGATATAAAGAATCGTTCTAAGTATCGTTTACGATATTAGTCTGCTCTTTTCCTTAATCTTCTGACTAAAACCAACCATGGAACTCGATCTAACTTTTATCTTATTCTCACGAAAATTTAGGCGGAGTCTTTGTATAAATAAAAAAAAAGCTAAACGATATGGTTTTAATCAATCAGAGTTAAATTTTGAAAAGCCTATCATTATTTGTGTAAATATGGCACGATTATTGTACCAGATGATCGTTATTCTACATTATTTCGGGGTTGGTGGGTTTTTTATTTCCCCGATTTCGGCGCTTTCCAGGCACATCTCGTTGTTGCAGAGTTACACGCGCGATACATGTAACTGCATCTCGTTGAAATGCTAAATAACAACCACGTAAATGTGGGCTAATTAAGCACGAATATTATTCCGTACGAGCGCTGTTCGATGAATTTCATATTCGCGTTGTGTTTTTCGTTATCGTTATTCCGCTTGACGGATTAATTACTGACAGCTCGTTGGATGTCCGATAACGCGAAAAATTCTTACAGAATACTTTTTTGTACACGTTTGTTGTTGCAATATCGCGCATAAGAATCCGCGATATTAAATGAATTGTTAATGTATCGAATGATGATCAACGTTATCGCGTAATAATTAATTGCGCAATAATTAACTGTTATTGAATGGTAGGATAAGAGACTCGAAAATATAATATATATTAATAACAGCACTATAAATGGGATTCGCGTTTCGTGCGTAGGCCGCAAAAGCTTATAAACATGTGCACTATTAAAATTTTGCTTTATTTCGTATAATAGATTGCTTTAATTAAATTCCGATATCAGAAACTGCCGATTGAAAATTTACCGCGATAAACGTACGCGACGTCGAGATATATACACTTCGGGAATTTTACCGATTCCGAAATTAACATTATAATTTTTGCTGAAACGTACTCAATAATAAATTTATGAGCGCCTTCATTGTTTCATCCGATAGTATAATAACCGTCGACGTGCCCCGGTTATATATTGCACGCGAATAGACGCGCGTCGCTCGGAGCTCGCGCCGTTGATAACACAGCCGTCGAAGCCTTTCGCGAAACCTTTTAGACCAGACGTTATTAAATTATGCTGACTTGACCCACATTCAAGTACGTGTCATTTCCTTTTTTACTTAATGCCTGCTCGTGAAACGTTCCGCCGGCGCTCGACGGTGATTTTTAAGTGCAGCATCTTGCCGCGACGTTCCATCTTGAACTTCTGAAAAACGGCGGGTAACCGAAGTAAGCCCCGATCGACAAGAACGAAGGTAAAAACCGGCGGTGACCCGGATTTCCGGAGCGTTTTCGAACGGAAGAGAGACGCAAATTGAAGGGCATAAAATTTTGGCGCACCGAATTCAATTTAACATTTATTAATATGCATGCGCGAAACTCTCACGCGGCGGCGGCGGCGGCGGCGCCAAACAAGAAGCTCCCTGATTTCCAGGAGTGGTCGTTTGACTTGAAAATAAGTCATTGTTAAGTCAAACGTTTTCGGAAATTGGATCACCCAGATCTGAGTTCCAGTTTGACGTATAACGAATCCGATTCCAATTTCTTCGCGCACGAAAGTACACATTAACTATCGGTAAACTTGCGACAACTCTCGGCTCAAGTCCTGCAAATTCCGCCTTGACGAGGACTCATCCGCGTCATTGGGGCGAGCGTCTTTCTCGAGGCGGAAGACGCCATTAATTGGAGGACGAGAGTTGCGAGAGGTAATTCAGGAAATGGGAGTTCCTTCCGGCGAGGCGCCCGCGCCGGTCGCGCGGCTGCCAAAGCACCGCGGATTGTTAAAACAAATCCTTTGTAGCGGGCGTGAGGTAATTCCGTTAATTGGACTCGGGGAAAGGAAGAGGGTGCAGGTGCGCAAACATCCCACCCTTGGCGCATCCACCCCATGGTGAACGCCGAACTCTCGTTTCTCCGTTTGCACAATCGCGCGCGAACCCGGCGCGGCGCGGTGTCGACAAAGAAAGGTCGATTTTTATTTAGCGTTCGAGTAGTTTGTCACCGGGACGACCGGCGAAAACTCAAAGTAATGACGACAATTGAAAAGAGAGTGCTTCGACTGTAGCGGTTAAATAATAAGTCACTATGCACATTTTCGCTCGGTTCATCAAGAGATCTCGTGACGGATATCAATCGCCTCCGAAGAAGGGTCGTTAATTTTCTGATATAACAACGAAATAATAATTTATATTGGCAGAGCGTTAGGTGCGAACGACATTTTTATGAAAAAGCCTGATAAAGCTCGGTGAAGTTCAGTTCAAAATCAGTAAGTTTCATAACTTTAAAACATGAAGTTACTACGTCAGCAAGCAATTATTAAATAGCCTTGATTGATTAAACTTGCGATTTTCGAAACTTCGCAATCCCCCCGAAATGATAAATGACTTTACGTTGTGCTATCCGTTTTCTTCCTTTCCGTCATTCTTTCTCGTATCCATACTTGGATGTAACTATCGATTTTATTGAAATTGGGATTGGAAGAGATAATCTATTACTTTCTTTTCATAATTAAGCAAACGCTGATCTCCTTTTAAACTAATTTTATCGCAAATTTCCAATAGCAAAGCTAATTAGTAGAATTGACAATATTCGTCATAGAAGACTTTCTTTAAATTCCTATATGTAAAAAGAAAAGAAAGAAGATGAATTGTTTAACAGTTAAAATTCAAAGATGTAGGACATTTAATACATTTCCGTAATAATTTGCTAATTATAATATTTTTCGATATGGCTTTAACTTAAGCGAGCGAGCATCGTCTATCCGCTTACTGCAAATCCTTCGAACGTACGCGCTTTGTAGTTCATAAAGTCGATTGTATGTAGTAATTTATCATCTGTCTGCAGGTAATCTAGCGATGAGCACGCAAAATACGCCTTTATTCGCGAAAACGACAATGGTAAAATATCCGATACGGACAATCCTCAAATTTATGCAAACGTGTCTCACGAATGAATAACCTGCGAATATTTTATATAAGACAGGCAGTTTATATAAGAGATCTTTTTCATTTATGCAAATTCCATCAATAAACTCTAGAGAGATTTCAATCAGGCTTCCGGCGGATTTATAATCATCATTGAAAGAAACGTCGACCGCGTTTGGCGGTCAGCGTTTTAATTTATCCGCTCGGAGATGAAAATAAATTTCTAGTCTTATGCGACGAGAGAAGGATTGTGAATAATTAATGCGTCCGCCAATCTCGTCGATCGTGCCCATTAGCTGATTTGATTGAATGGCTCCTACGGCAAATGTAACAGACGCCGAGCTTGAAAGTATTCCAGAATCCGCGCAGGATATCCGCTCAGATCGCGGATAGCAAACCGGCGACGAGCCAACGTGAGATTCGTGAGATGCGATCTTTTTCGTTCAAGGGTCCTAACTTAACTCTTGATATATCGTATTTGATGGCGTTAATTAGCGTCTCATCGCGATACAGATCTCGCGTGTCACTCATATCTCAAGCGACGACGGAGTGGGTAACAACGATAATCGATAATATTGATATAACGTACGTCGCGCCAATAATCGCCAATCGCTCACCGGCGGCCAAGAAATAACGTTGGAACGCCGCGGTTGACGACGTTCATGCTATTACTGAACCGTGTCAGGTAACGTACACCAGGGATACACAATAGCCGCCGTGAGTTACGCCATTATCGAATACTGCGGAATAATCTGCACGTAATGCGGATATATACCGGATATTTAGAAAATGTTGAATATTTACAACTTTCTGTCGCGTAACGCGATAAGAAAGTTTGTCACGCGTCTCGATTTAGTGAAGCACGTGTCCGAGAAGACCTCCGACCTTTGTTAACTTAAATTCACTGACTCGTTGGACTAAAGTTGGCTTGCGCGCCGTTTTTAGAGCAAAGAAGTCCGATATTATGTAAATTTTAATTTCTGAACACTGATTGGTTTTTCGATAAAAGTTGAGAAACAAAGTAATTATTCATGAATTGTACGATAGTTTTGCTTCGTAATTTTTGTCGGTAGTAACAGTTTTCCACCTGTGTATACTTTTAGTTAACAATGTATTTTGATTTTCATAGATTTGAAAATATATTCGTTAAATTTTTGAAATATTATATATCATAATACTGAAATGTCGATAGACATAATTATGATTCTACGACTCATTGTCAGAGTCAGACCATAGAAAATAATACTCCGTCCGATTCGGCGCCAATCAGCGGCGAAATAAAGAAAAATATGCATTGAAAGGCGGAAAAGTTTACGTCGCTTTTTTTGTAGTCGATCGGGCAAACTCGGGCTTACATTGATTATTCTTCGCGATTGGACAGCGTCAAATAAGTTGGATTGAAAAATGTAAAGGATCGTTGAGGCGGAAACGGAACAGACAATCAGAAGCGGAAGCGCGAGTAGATGTCGAAGAATGTCGGAGCATCGTGGTGGAAACTACCCAAGAAACGTTGGAACTTTGACGCCAGCGGAGTGTATAAACTCGCGACTATTACCAGCGGTATAGCGGAGAAATCGCAAAGACGGAATGTCCGGATGCCAGTGATGCAAACGTAAATATAGCGCGCCCAATGCGTCTATCAGGGTTATCAGCGTCGGCGTCGGTACGTTATGGAATCGGATTTCAACGTTGGAATTTCTTTCGGAATATTTCGAAGTTTTGCCGGAAGATGATAAAACTCAGTCTGATAACGTGTTAATGTAGAATGTTTTTGTCGCATTAAATTTTATGATTGTAGCATCTTCAATCGCACATTTATGAAATGTCGAATCGTCTATATTTGTTGAATTGCAAATGATTGTGAAAAGATTCTTTTCGCAGACTAAATTTTCGTGGTATAATTACACGAAGAAACTCCATTTCATCTAATTTCATCTAATTTCCTAATTTACTAACTTTTACCTCTTTGTAATTTTAATCCTTTGCAGTTCTATGTTGATTTGGATATGACAATAGTTGCCTATCGTATGATTCTTCAAGTATTTAAATCTGTACGCGATTATAATCGACAAATTATATTTTTGGGATCTCCATAAATTCCTCCAAGTAATAAAAATCCCTTGATTCATGTTAGACTAGCTGATCAGATGAAACTGAGGACGAAATACTTGATATTTGCTCATTTACTAGAAATTTGGACGGCAAAGAGTTAATTTAAAGAAATTTGATGCTAAATATTTCTGGATAATACAACGGGTAACGATCTCCAGAAATGTTCTCTAAAACAAATCGACAATATATTCATGTTTAGATTTTCGTTTAATCATGATTAAGACTAAGCATAAGTAACATAGGATAGCTAGCTTATCTTTGAAGGAAGCGCAAGACTGTTTCAATTGTAGTTTGATTCAGGAATTCGCTCGTACGATGATACGCGGCGTCGGATTAGAATGCCGTCGTTGTACGATTATCTTCCCCCCGTCGTCATTATCGTTCGACACACACGAGCATGTGAGGGAACGCGCGCGACACGGAAGAGTGGAGCGCAATGTCGAGATGGAGAAAAGGCAGCACAAAGGAGAATCGGGCCATCGGAGCGTTAACCTCCGTCCAGATGATCCCTTTTTCTAACTGGAAGAAAAAGCGCGGACCCTCACGTTGAGATATTTTATTTGCTTCAGAAGAATTGCTAGCAAACGTAGATTGGAATGTTTCATGGCGCCTCATTTAGGCTACGCGGTCAGCGCTTTCAACGATTGTGCCTTCCTCTGTTTTCCTTTGTTCTCCAAGCGTGAATACGGTTATTTAAAAGAAATTAACTTTATCTTACAATTATGTACCTTTTCAATGTTTATTCTAGCTCCCTGCGCCAGCCAAATTAAAAAAAACCCTAATTGTATTAAATTTCTTCTTTTCGATATGATTTTGGTGCGTCTCGTCGTACGTAGATATGCCGCATCGCGATTCGATAGTCGTATATCACGTATTTCGGACAGTAGCACACAAACGCGTCGTTTTCCCGAACGTGCCAAAATACTACACACGATAAACGGCCAGTTTCATTTCTCTTCCGTCTATAAAGTATCTAGTTGGCGCCCGCTCGTTTCAAATGCGAGCTGAATGAAGTATACACAATCAGGTATACCCTGTTGTCTTTAATCCAATATCAAAATATTGGCGGTTACGATTCTGAATAAGGTCTGCCCTAACTAGCTGGCAGCTGCTGTTGTTTTATTTCGACGTATTTGCCTCTACTTCATCCGATGGGAGAAAAGGAGAACATCCCTTGGTCGATCCGGACCGAAGAGACCGAGGCAGTATCCTCCCGCATACGTGCCTCTGTTGACTGAAGTGACTTAAGTCAACGCCGCCCACGGTCTGGCACGCGGCCTCCAGCGCGCGCCAAGACGAAGAGGGATGTACCGCGCGAGGGGATGAGAGATATATGGAGGACGTCATCGGGGGGGGATGTGGATCCGTACGAGCGACGGAGACGGTGGGCTGCCGGTGATGGAGTGCGAGGTGGCGAGGCCTGAAGGATGAGGTGCGACGACGACGGAACGAGCGGAACTGCGAGAGAGACGCGGCAGAGCGAGTGGCGGCGGCGAAGGGTTCAAGTATAAGGATACCGAGGCATGCGCCGTCCTATCATATTGATCTCGCCATAGTAACGATTCTCTCTTCTCCGGCGATGCCGGGATGCACTATAGCCGCGGGAGGAAGAGGGATGCCGAGAGAGCGAGGAGCCGAGCGGGAGGGTTCGCGGAGGAGAGGGCGGGAGAAAGAGAGAGGGAAGAGAGGGCAGGCAGGTCGTACCGCATGGTGTACCACGCCACCCCACGATGCGCGGATGTGGGCCGCTGAGGGTTGAACGCGAGGGAGAGAGCGTGGGATGAAGCGCCGATGGGACGAAGAGAAAGGGGGTTACCGAGGCGGTCGGTAGAGGGGGGAAAAGGTATATGTGACGAGAACAAGAGCGAGAAGGAAGAAGAGGGACGGAGAGAACTGCGAGAGACGGACAGCGTCGGTGATCGAGGTAGAACGATACGGAGAGGGAGGGAGGTGCAGAATGATGGAGAGGGGTGGGATCTAGACGCGCACGGCGACTAGCAGGTGTACATGCTGAACTAGACAAAGAAGATGGAAGCGAGAGAGGAAAAAAGAAAGACAGAGAAAGAGAGAGAGAGATAGAGAGAGACAGGCCAAAAGGGAGAAAGAGAAAACGCGAAGGACGGCGATATCGCGAGCAACCGAGACAGGGAAGGTGGTGAACGGTGGTGGTAGAGGCTACCACAGAGCTAGCGCCAAAGCGGGTTGAAGCGGCAGTACCGCGCGGCGCTGCAGCTAAATGAGAATCAGTCCAGCGTTGTTCGCCGGCGAGGCCGCACCTGACAACCCCCCATTGACGGGAGAGAGTGATACAGTAGGCTCCGCGACCGAGATTTAGAAAGAGTCTGTCCGACGTACGCTTATCAGTATAGCAGAAGGGAGAGACGTCAGGGATGTTCTCGCGGTGCTGCCGGTCGCACACGTACCGAGACCTGCAGTACCGAGAGTGAACCATTCTCCTCCCCCGTCGTTCACCCTGACCCGATGCTGCGGCAGCCGAGCGAACGCGGGAAACCCGACGTATGGGACGTACCGATGATCAGACTGCGGATGCGTCCCTAAGCCCATTTTCTACGCACACATACACACAGAGCCACGCGAGAGATCTGCATCAAGCCCTCAGTGATCCCCAGTTACGATCGCTGGCGATCAAGGCTCGGACCGATATCCCTTGCTCGGCTGCTCGTGACCGACGTCGTGTCTGGCGGGAACTGTTCGCGAGATCGAAGTGAGAGAGGGACCCCGAGGTGGTAAACGGGATCCGCAGACGAATCCAAATCGGAAGAGATGTCCGCGATGCCCGACGATGCCGCGTTGTGGTGCAGGCTGTCCAGGCCATAGTGCACGCAGGTTGTGCCATCCGGTACCGGATAGCGGCGTGCGACAGTACCGGGACATCGCTGCGTGGAGGCGGTCACGTGCCCCCGACGGAGCTAGGACGATGCACCTGGCGAGCCCGGTGCAGGCGCGACCGGGCGAGCCCTGAGGATTCACGATCGCTCCGTTCCCATCGCGCCGAGCGGCTCGCCGCCGGGGGACAGCTGATCTTCCGGGCGGTTCAGGTCGAGGTTCGTCCTCGCTCGACGCCGCCTGGCAGCCACGTGCGAGGACGAGCGGACGAGCGGCGGTGAGGTGGCGGTGGCGGGGAGGGAAGTGGAGAAAATCGGCAACGTGGAGGAGGTGGTGCACGGCCGGG
Source organism: Temnothorax longispinosus (assembly GCF_030848805.1). Lineage (NCBI taxonomy): Eukaryota > Metazoa > Arthropoda > Insecta > Hymenoptera > Formicidae > Temnothorax > Temnothorax longispinosus. Next base: position 22,146,072 of record NC_092363.1, on the reverse strand, counting down.
CGGTCATCGAGGAAGCAGCTACGTTCCGGCACCCCCTCGAACAAACATGAGACGTTCGTGGACGCTTGTCGCGGCGATAGCCCTGGCTGCATCGGGTGAGTGACTCCACTTTCAGGAGAGTGTCTCTGCCATTAGTCCGACAATGTCCGTCCACATGAACCTTGATTGCGACGTGAACTCGTCCGCCGTACGTCTCGCTTAATCATCGGTCCGACTCTCCTCATCCGTCAGGACGTTTCTTCGAGTTTTCACTGTGTCCCACTCCCACTCGTCCCTTCCACAAGTGTCCGTCGACGTCACGCGTCACTCGTTGCTCCGAGCTTCCATCTTTCTTTCTTTCTTTCCGACGCTGCGAACGTACGAAGCCGCAAAAACGATATGTATTTCACATATTTCATATTAGGTATTACATCGATCTGTTCCCCTTTAGCATCGTTCTGGAGAGTAATTAAAATCATCGCTGGACGGCTGACTAGTTTGAATAATAGCCAGTGGCGTCGACGTTTTTTTCTTACGATTGATAATATCATGACAATTCGTTCCTATCACGCGATCTCTCGTTTTACGATTCGTTGATATTGATGCATGAAGACTCGTTGAGCTTGCGATTGAAAATATATCAATACTACGATTCGGATCGGTAAATTTTGATTCTAATGCAAATCGACAGTTTCGATCAGAAGTTCACTGCTCTCTAGAATTTTATGTATCTTCACGATCTTAGTTATATATGCGAAAGCATGGAAGATCGGCCGACTTGTCGAGTATACGTGAAATTCTTCAAGTTTGAAGTTTCCCATTTCACGCGAATCCTGATTGCAATTAATCATCTGTTCGTACCAGTTTCATTTTCGGAATTCGCGCGAGGCTTCTATTCGTAAACAGATAAATTTCTTCAAGTTTGCTCGAAGGAATTGCTATATCAGCAAGTTTTGTTTATACGAGTGCACTCTTGCTATGATTCTTCATCCCGTTCCTCTCGTTCGAATCAGATCTCGAATTTCTTTAACATTATTTTCCAGGTGACGAGAGAACGATTCACTTGAGCTAGGAAAATCTCTTCAATTTCGTTGTTTATATACGAGAGATACTTTTCCATTTCGCGATGATCTCCGTTATTCGTTCGCCCCGAAACTCAGATTCGCACTTCGTTTCCGAAATGTCGCGCCGGGCGGTTAAACATCACGGTTGCCGGCCCCGGGTTACGAAAGAGGGCGAGCTTCGCTTTCCGGGCGTGGATGTTGATCGCGATCCTTCATCTCTTCGACGTCGCTCTCTCACTTTCGGGATCGGCGCGAGCGATCCTCGTCGAGTTTTCGAGCTTTGAATGGAGCGGGCACAGATGTAGAGCGCCCGCAATCCCGGGAGGAGAAACAGGGCGGAGGAGGGGAGGCAGGGGTGACAAAGGGGGCTCGGGGAGGAAGGGAGGGTGGACGCAGCGTTTCAATATTGACGTCAACCCGCGACGCTTCCAGAGCGACGCGATGTCTCGCGCCTCGTTAGCGGCACGTTGATGCCGCCAGCTGGAAGTCAAAACGCGCGCGCGTGTGTCGCGTCGCGCGCCAAATCGGCATCGCACAAATATTTGCGCGTTGCGCCAATCGTGTTTTTATTGCGTTGAACCGGAGCCCGCGATCGCGTTATCTTTGACGTGCCTTCGCGTCGCGTAGCCTTCGCCTCCACGTCGTCTTTCGAAATGGAAGAATAGCACGGATCGTTATTTGCGGATGAATCTCGGAAATGTGGAATCTACAGCTTTTAAAATTAACCAAACAAATGTAGACTGTCCACCGTTGTGTGACGATACATTATTATACAGAAGATATTATGATATTCAAATTTATGATTAAAGATTCACATCCTTTTTTTATCTTCTCTTTCAATATAATCTTTCAAATAAATTGTATCGTTTAAAAAAAAAGTAGAAAATGATACACGTATAGTTGCAAAAGCATTCCGACTCTTCAGAAATACTAATAATGAGATACATATTCCGAACTGACAATTTCCTTTTTTTTTTAAATATTGTAGAATTTAAGCATTTGGTTCAACAACCTCTTCATTTAAAAATAATCTCTGGATCTCTTTCAGTTTTAAATTTATTACGATCGTGCAGTCGTTCGAAGTAGTAGTAATAAATTTGAGCGGAATATAAATTGCCGCTTCCTCCCGTTCCGCGTTGTGAAACGTTAATTAATTGCAACGTGCCTGTTAAAAATAATAATCGTTCAATTCTGATGCGTTCCGCATTCAATCGCGCTCGCGATGCCGCGAATATTTTTACATACGAAAACAACACGAAAATTCCATTATGAATGTTCGTCGCGCGTGTTGATCGAGACCGAATGGAAACATTCCCGTGCTGCAGTCGCGGCACACGTCAAAAGCTGTCTCCACCTGCACTACCAAATTGTGCATGTTAGCCCCGTGTAAAATGTAAATTAGGAAGTTACCCACCTCGTCCACGCGTGTCCGGGGATCGTTCTGTCATGACGTATCGTGTTGATTAATTAGCATCCCACCGCCGCGCCGGCTGGCAACGCAGTTGGCCGTGCTGGTGCAACCGGCGCCGTTGCAGACGTCGCCTTGTCGGAATGGAAAATGGTTGCAAAAATCGTAGTCACTCCACGCCGCAAGAAAGCACGGGAAGTGTTCTTCTCTCCAAGTGATTAATGCGTGCTTTCGTCTGGTCGATCGATTGCTACTCCGAGAAAAATCTGCGGATGTTAAACGTAGACGTCTTTGTACGCGACACGAAAACTTTTTTCGGTGGAAGTTAACGGAAATTGTTTCAAATTAATTAAAATATCAATTTTATCGGCTGACTTAATATTTATCAAATCTTTGCGATTTTTTTAAATTTGTTTTTGTAAAAAAAATATATTGGAGCGATTTGTGAGATTCAAATTCAAGAGGTTCCTCGATGCAATGCGTTGATTAATTAGAGTCCTATGCTACGAACCATTCGTTTATCTTCGTCGTTTTGACAGACAACATTATATGCAGGCTAAGTCATTTATCTCGAATATTTTAAATATTTTCGCAGGATATTCATTGTTTTCGAAGAATAGATTTTGTATTGCTGCATGTGGGATATAAAAATCTTTTTCGTCATTTTTTTATGCCTTTGTTGAGTGCGTACATGAATGTATCTGAAAGTTTATTCTTGGTTTAAAAGTTTATTTTTGTTTATTCTGTTTGAAAGTTTATTTTTTGAAAAAATATAGATATATTCTAGAAAATGAAAAAGATGCTCGACTTTTTAAAAACCTGTATTTATATTGCATTTATTCGATCTACGTATTAATTTCTACAAAAATGATAAAGACTTTCAGATCTATAATTATTCAATGATAGACGGTTATAACAGTGTGAAATTAAAAGTTTTAGAAATTGACCTAAAATTGTTTCATTTACTGTACATATTTCCGATCCACTTTCTGGACTCTGAGAAATATCAATTTTTATAATTTGAGATATATAATTATCTCCGGAAATAAACCTGGTCGAAACGAGATTTATAAATAATAAATAAAGGAAAGAAACATATAATGGCATGAATCAAACTAAAATTGAATCTGAATCTCTTTATAAATTTCTAATGTTACAAACGTAATATATTTTATTATTTCTTTCATTCTATAAAAAGATGAATTACAAGATTCTAATGACACTGTGTCAATTAATTATAAACCTACGCTAGTTCATTCGTTTATCTTCGTTCATTCGGGGAACAATTACGCCTACTGAGGCTTCTGAGAATTGCTGACCTATCCACCCACGCGGCACCAGATCGTGCGTTCGTAGTAATCGTAGTAATATAGCAATTGGAGGAAAGAATGGCGAGGAAGCATGAGACATCAAAATCTCTTGAGCGAATTTCATATAAATTCTTTAATAGCAACATTTTCTGTAATCATTTCCGTAATATTCCCATTGTATCATTCCTCATTACATCTATTTTTTGAAATATTTTTGAGACATGATAACGACATGATAACGACCAAGCTGAAAGAACATCACGCGAAGATAGTGTTTTAGAATACGCAATTATTAAAGACGAATTTTTTTCGAGAAACACCGAGATTCGTCAGGCGAAGTGAATTCCTCCGCAGGGATTTTCCTCGAACGGACTTTCAAGAATGTCTAAAATTTTCAAGCAACAGCACGGTTTCCCCACAGAGCTTCTTAGAGCGGATTACACAAAAATCTCGGAATTACCGGCAAAGTCCAGAAGTTAAAAATAACATAGACAAAAACTTTCGGGATTATTCTGTCTGTATCTGGCAATCTCTCCGTATACGGAACACGTGAACGGTGTAATAATTACAGACTGTTACAAGGTAAAAGTGGTATCGTGAAAGTGAAAGGATAAATATGCACACTAATTAATTGCACTTCCCTTTAACGGATAGACAGTACCTACAGAAATATTCGAGAATAATTAATTTATTAATAAATTTCAAACTTCTAGTCACAGATTTGTTTTCGGATACTTTGCACATGACATAAATGGAACAGCAGTATAGAAATAATACCACTTTTCCGAGCGTGTTCGAATTGTTAATAATTGATGTTATTTCTTTACCGTCCAAAAATTATCGCACCTGCACATTCTCTTTAAATTTGAACTCTGAACCTTTTTAGTTAGTTGAACGATGAAGAGCTAGCTTGAAGAAAATTACATCAAAAACATTTTATATAAAATTAATCCTTAGAGTGTCAGTAATTCCGTCGGCAAATTATATTTTAAAAGTTCTACTCCTAGTCTTTGAATAATATCGTTTTTAAAAATTGCATGTTCTAAAACATTATCTTCGCGTGATATTCTTTCAGCTTGCTCGAAACATAATTGTGTCTCAAAAATATTTCAGAAAATAGATTTAAAAAAATCAAATATATCAATCATGTGTGTGAGGAAACGTCCTGGACACCCTGTGTGTTAATTCGCGTTACTTAGAAGTAGTAAAATTTGTTATACTATACTCTTGGATAAAAAGCATGCGATAATTGCAAAGAGTATTATGACGAAATAGCTCCCATATGTATCATACTGAATTTTTCCAAGTTGTCGAATAAATAATCAACGGTGGACATATTCACGTCGCAAACCATTTTACCTTTTCTCTGTACTTTCACTGCTCTACCTTTCTCTTTGCCTTTCTATCTTATCCTTATTAATCCTACATATAAGAGTTTTGTAGTAAAATACTTGAAACATTCTCTATGAAAGAAAAAATATATTTATATTATATTTGATTATAATATAAATATAAATTGTAAATTATATACACGTAGAATATCTTCTAGACTAATTTTACTATATATTCTATTTTTGTAATATTGAATTGTATATATAATTATATTAAGGTAATAAATCACAATACTTAAATTTCAAAAAGTAAATTTTATGATACAAAACATGGGTTAATTAAAAAATACCCGACAAAATGCATTTATACTGTTATTAATTGTGTATAAGATATTTATAAAATAAATTTCTACAATGTAATGAGAGAGTTAAGTAGCTAAAAGAGATTCCTATAAATATATAACCGAAAATATTTGATTGGAAAGTTAACTGATATAATAAATATATATATAAACTAATAATAAAACTGTATCGGTCACAAGTGGTATTATTAATTTCTTCTCTTCCTGCTCGAACAAACTTCTATATATTCATTAAATTAATAATTGCCGATATTTTTTAAGCATTTCTGAGTTGTTACAAGTTATCGCGAATAAATGTTAGATACAACCCCAGAGGGCATTTAATAAAGCATTACGGGCCGATGTTTATTGGAAACTTTTTCCGTTTACTCTCTCGACTCCCTCAATACATTGTAAAGAAACTTGACTGTATACTTGAGAGACATATAAAGACGCTGTATACATCTAACTCGTTCTTGAGAAAAATTCGTTAGAGATATTTTTTATACTGTTACGATCGTAACAGGACCCATGCGAATCGGGCGCATCGCGACATTCAATCGGGTAACTCACGTGTCGTTCGCCGCATCGTCTCGTGTCACAGTAGCCTCCAGACAAATCTAGGGATGCTTAAAAATTCACAAAACACCCATATTTTTAATCTAAATATCGAGTACAAGAAGTATCGATACTCTACTTCCATTATACCTTCTAATTTTATTTTCAAATATATTAATGTCATTACCATTACATGTCATTACATTGTTAGCACTGTGTTTTGCTACTTAATATTCTATCTCTAATGTCGTCGGATAAGTATTCATACTATCTGACGCTTGTTCCAAGAGTTCCAAGGGTATCAAGTGTCTCATCAATATCTGTATGTTCCTAGAAAGTATCAAATCTCAAGTATAGTTCTAATACTTCCAGTTCGATATTGATACCTTTCAAGTACCACTGTGTAGACAGTGTAGCCCCCGGGGATTATGTAGGATATCTGAGATCTAGCAAGGCATCTTATTAGGTTGTTTGATCCAATCTAGACTTGATTCTTCTTGAGCAACAAAAGCCGAGGAGATCATTGTAATTTGTTCGACGTTTTCAACTTTCAATAAATAATCTAATCAAATATGTTCGTTCCCCAGCATTTTTATTCGAGAAGAGCCGATTCTAAATCAGTGAAGAAATGTACGAAAGGTGTCTTGTTAGCTTGAGAGGTTCCGTAACAAAAGATAGATATTCAAATATATGTTATATATTTGAGAATAAAATAAATGCAGAAAATTTTTGGCATCATGAACTCATCAAGAGAGTGTCGATACTGCGACACACTGGCCAAGCAGCATAAAGCATCCCTAGATGTCCCATGCCGTGCGACCTGCAGCGGGGTGCACGCAGATGCGTGGGCGTGCGGACGTGGGCGTGCAGCGCCGGAGAGTTATCGAACGCGCAGCTGGCCGAGGAAGAGGACACTGCACGCTCGCACGTGCGCGCACGCACGCACGGCCGCACGCACTCGTCAATCCGCTTGCACACATACGCGCGCGTATCACGGAGGTCTCCGCCAGCAAAATCGGCCATCTCTCCCAAAACCCGCAATTATTGACAAGGAAATCGTACGTATATATGTGTGCGCGCGCGAGACAGCCGATATCAATGCCAAGGATCTCGCGGAATCTCGATTCGCACCTCTAATTTGGGTAACGTAAAAGCTCTTACGAGATATTTCGCGGATTCGGAAAATGATTATCGCATAATTAGATTTTCTTGAAATCTGAAGTTTAACTTGCACCCGGGAATTGTGTAAAATCAGAGATAACGTATAATGTATATCCTCGCCCTTAAAGTTAACGTGACGTAGGAGGGAGATTTCGGTTTTACTTTAAATGCGTGTAACTTCGATTATATTCTGTAGCAATTTAATAATATGAATTGCAGTAATAACAGTAGGTAATAAATTACTTACGTCATTTACATTAGTTGCTCGCGGAATGCTAATGATAATGATTCGGCCGAATGAATATATTAATATGCTACAGTTCGTATAAATATGATCAACGATTTTAAACATAATATACGCGTATGTATTAATTAAAGTTACACACTGTGTTATTAGCTGAAACGTGAGTCTTGCAAATTGCTGTGAAATTTTTCAGTTTAAATTGGTTCCTTACAATTGAATCTATTTATTGGGACTGCATACACACAAATTTATTATGATTGTATTATTGCTGATTAAGAATGTATTCGAATTACGTAGTTCAGTAATTAATAATGCTAAAATTAAAATAAATGAAAATGGTTTTTACTGTCTTTCGGACCGCAGGAAAGAGTGAGTTACTTTACGACAAAGTCACTCGCTCAAACATTAGATATCTTCTTTTATCCCGTCGTAAAAAAGTCGCACGACGAGTTTGAGCGAGAATCCACGGCGACGAGTAAAAAATTTCCCGTAGAAAGTTTCGCGATGGAGATGGCCGGTTTCTAAACAGAGCGGACAACTTCTTCCCTTCCCCTCTCCGCTTCCCCCCCCCCCCGCCCTTTATCACTATCACCTTTCCGCTTCGTAAAATACCTTCGAATGTCTCTACCTCTCTACTTCTTCTCCTTTGCCTCACTCTCTCTTTCTCTCTGTCTGTCTCTGTCTTTCTCTCTCGACGAATTGCATGAGCGGACGCGCGATCTTATATACGTAAATAAACGAAAACTGTGCCAAACATTGCGAGTAGCCCCCCGATGAAATCAGCCCCTACTAGCTACCTCAGTCTTTTTACGAGCGTGCCCGTCGCAGCCTGCGACGGAAACGCGGGGTGTCTGGCGTTGTCAATAATGCACACGCCCGAAACTTGGCTCATTTTCTCTTTCTCACTCTGTCTCTCTCTGTCTCTCCGGTCCGGTGCCTGCCAATGAGAAAAAGGCGTAATTCGTTTGAGGACCGGACCGAGTACTGAGTGATATACTGGGACCTTCTCCGAAGCCCAGATGAGCTATAAATATTGACAGAAATCGGAAGGTATGAAGATGAAAGATTGTAATTGAACTGTCCAAAGACCTTTGAATGTACAAATAAAAGGGTCAAAGGTCTAAGGGTTAAAGGTCTATGAAAGAACTTTGTAACGAATGATTCAAGAATTATATTCTAGCTTTTAATGACTAAGGTACTTTGTATATATAGTGAATATTTATGATTATGACAACCGGAAACGTTATATGTATGTGTTTTAGTGTGTTACATCATCGTGAGGAAATACGTTTTCGTATTTCGCCACTTGGTGAAGAGAATCATTTGATATAATAAACATTGAATGATTTCAAGTGTCTGGTTTGTGCGCGCATCTACTACTTCTCGAGTATGATGCGACATGCAACTTATACTACTCGCAGGGATACAAAGAGGTATATAGGGAGACAAGAAATAAGCTTCGTGAAATGAAGTAAAATTGCAAGATATGAAAATTGCAAAACGGCAAAGAGAGCTGAGATTTTTAAAACAGAACTTTAATGTATTTTTTTAAAGAAAATAATACATATTTAGCTCGAGTATCTTGCGATGCTTAACGTTTTCATCGTGACATACTTTCGTAATCTCTTAATTCATATTAAAACTTAGCGTTAAATATGAATCACGTAATATTTCCAGCATCCAGCATCTCCAGCATCTTTAATATTCAATAAAAAGACACTTGAGCATGTAATTTTCGAAGCATCAAAAAGTGGCTAAGCCACATTAATAATTATTTCTTTATAATAATACACCGTTACCGTTATTAGATTTGTTTAATATTTAACGATATTTTTATTTGAAGTAGAGATATGTAAATCTAAATTTTCACTTTATCTCGTTTTCTCGTAAAATAGGGGATATTTAAGGGATTCTTTTTCTAGCCTTAACGATATATTCTCTAGTAGTAATCAATTCGCGGCAAGTAACGCCGAGAAACCTGACTTGCCTTAACTGCGAATCTCGTTTGCTATGCAACGGAACCTACAGACCGTCATTATCATATTACACGGGCGCATCCCGTGCATGTTCCGCACCACGCGACCATCCCCCAACGGAAGACGCGTCGGTAGACGAGGAAACGAGCTCGGTCGATGGTAGCTTTCGCCATTTTCGCGCCTCGGTATCGTTAAATTCTCGAACAATGCTTTGTTGATGCTCGCGTTTACGATTCATCTTTCATTCCCCATAAACTTCTTGCATTCTGTCGCGGACGTTCCATACTACGAAATTAGGCATTATTCGTATAAAATCATTTTTTAATAAATATTAATCTTATTTATTTATTATTATTTACTTGGATATTTTATATCTTGAAAAAACCATTATTTTCGAATAATCTGCGCGATCTGTTCTTGTAATGCACCTACATTTATTGTTTAGTTCGAAACAATTTATTCAAATGGAGGGTTACATTGTAATAATTTTTAATATTATTTATTTATTACCATAATTTGTCTCTTCTAACAATTAGTTGTTTTCACGATAAAGATAAAATAATTCAGATTAAAACTATCTTATTTGAGTGTGTTCTATGTTGTATTAAAAAAAAATAAAGATTCGAATCGATATAATTCTCTTTCTCTCTCCTCTCACTCGCTCCTTTTCACTTTCTGTCTTTCCAGGTTGGTATTGTCACTGAGAATGTCTCGCGGCATTTATTGGCTTCGGATTAACAATGTTCTAAACTATTTCAGTCGACGTAACGCAGCGACTTGCTATTGTGTCTTACCGCGCGCAGTGCGATCTCGCTCCTCGTTTACCGATAGAACTTTGCCGCTGACGACGACAATACTCTTGTCGTTGTCGTCGTCATCCCCTTCGCAAAACTGATATCAGGTGATTTCGATATCAGGGAATTCCTTCGCGAGTAAAACGCTCGAGAGATGTGTAACGTTATATCGTCAATTACGAGAAACGCTAGCTGTATTTAAAAAAACATAAATAAAAAAGAAGAAAATTGTAAAATAAATCAAAAAATCAAACTAGCATGAGGATTTATACGTAAAATCTAATTAGGAAGATATGAGAACACTGACGTTAATTGACGACAATCGGTTCACTGAATTTCTGTTCTCTCTGTGTTTGCATTACAGCTACAACTATGATCAAAGAACAGACAGGCGTCTATCAATCAGAGTGCTAACGAACCGAACATGTTAGTGTAACTGATCTCAAATCGGGGCGAGGTGGTTTTTGAAAATGACCGTATCATAGACTGCGCATTGTTATCAATTGCCTGCGATAGCCGGGCTCTACAATTAGACACTGTTATACGACATCTTTGTGCAGCGGCACGCCAACGGCCGCTTGATTGGAGTTGTTGCCGAGACGGCAACAATCGAGTGTCTTAGACCGAATACCGTGGACGACTTTGACCGGATAATTGTGTGTGTCGTGCTTCCTAAATGGTCCTGTGTCGCGAGTTACGGGGTAAGCACACAGCGGGAAGGCTTAGCGCAGGAACGACTTTGGTGTTTGCGGCAAGCAATCTTGCCGGGCAAATTAGTGCTCGAGTTGATTATCTTTCGCAATCAAATCGTTAGAAGGGCCAAGGGGCGCCTATCCTTCTGCATCATTATTTATGTCGCCGGCGAAATTAATCGTGTGGCAATGGAGATTAGATTACTTTTGTGCGGAAATGGGGGATTTCTGTGTAGAGAAGTAGGTATAGGGAGACTTATTCTAAAATGATTTCCGTACGATTCGCGTAAAATGATTTACTTCATACGAGTCAGATTATCACACGTAGATTTTCTGGAAAATAGAGATGTTGAAGATAATAACAATGAGTAATATTTGTAAAATGTTTATCAACTTTTTTGACTAATTATTTCGTCACTTTAAGTGTGGCGCTTTAAAATCCACATGATTTTCTTAGAAAATTATTACATTAAATAGCGATCCGATTATTTTATTATTTGTAATCAATACCCCCATAAAATTCATATTACAGCTTTGTTATAGCATAACAAATGTCTGCATTAAATTGTTCAAAAACAAAAATACGTAATCAATAAATGTACATTTTTTTTTAACTCTAATTTTTGCGTTCTAAAGAATATTCTTCTATAAGGGAGTTGCAAGAAAGTTAATTGTTAATGCAGTTCGCGGTTGTGAACAGACCTATCTTAATTTTTCACACTACAACGATCCGATAACAAGGACGCTTTAGCACTGATTGTCTAATACGTTTTATAAAAACATTCGATGCGTTACGAATTCATACAGAGTCGCGTTATAGCAGCACCTCGGCGTAATCATCTGACTGTCTAATAACACGAACAGAAATAAATGCCAGACAGTTCGATCCGACAATTCTATTAAACAAGGACGGACCCCTATGAATAATCCATAGTCACCTACCTCCATTTGTTGCAAAAAAAGTATTCCCGATGCAAGATATTATTTATCCGAATGATATCGTCATTTGCTGGCTAATAACAGCATCGAGAAATATCTCTTTGAAATATCTCGAGAGATATCTGAAGTCTTTAGTGGTCTTGACACCATCTTCGCTCTTTCAAAAATTGTCAAGAATATTTATTTTTTCAATGTTAATACATTAGAGGCGTTTTCAAACATCGTATGTATATAAGAGCTTTTTAAATTATAATATTTACGACAAGAAAAATAAATAAAATAAATTTTCTCAGAAATGTACATTTTTACGAATACATGACGTATATTATACTTAATGTTATATTCGAGTAATGTATGACTCGTTCGTCACTGAAAATTCTGCGCTGGAAAATGGCATCCGGCAACTCCGGCATTTTATTCCAAACGAGAACGTAAAATTAGCCGTCGACCGGCGGACGACAGGTCTTTCTATTCTCGAGGCGTTCGCCAAAGTTTCACGTGAGAAGCGGTAATGGGAGCAATATAAGCAAACGGGGTTAGTCTCGGCGGGTTTCGGAAGAGGCTTTATCGTCGTTTAGGCGATGCAACAGCTTGGAGTTTGAGTGTGAAGTTGGCCCCCCCAAATGATCCAAATATAGTTCTGTTTAGAGTTCTGAATTCTTTCGGACAATAGGAAGAGTTCCTGATAAGTTTTAAAAAGAGTTCTGGCGATTAAAATAACGAAAACACCTTTTGAAAAAAGGGGGGCCAACTTCACGATTTTTTAAATCAAATTTTGAGATCGAATAGTTCTGAATGGTCTAAACGCTTCATTTTGCGATTATCTAGAGTTCCTGTTACACAAAAAATTTTTTTGGTTAATTAAAAAACAAAAAAAAATTTTGAAAATTTTATTTTAAAATCGAGTAGTTCTGAATGCCTTAAACGTTTTATTTTGCGATTACCTAGAGTTCCTGATACATAAAAAAATTTTTAGTTTATTAAAAACAATTTTTTGGCAAAAGAAAATTTTCAATCATCTCTCGTTCAAATATCGATTATCTTGCAAATCGTTAGCCTAATCGCTTTGAGCCATAAGACTTTTCGTCACAACTCGTCGAAAAATGTCCAAAAGTCCTATCAGAACTATTCGGTACTCCAAAAAAATTTTCGACCCCGGGACTTAGAAAACTTTCAAGCATCTCTCGATCAAATGTCGGTTATCTTGCAAACCGTTGGCCTAATCGCTTTGAGCCATAAGACTTTTCGTCACAACTCGTCGAGAAATGTCCAAAAGTCCCATCAGAACTATTCGGAACTCCAAAAAAATTTTCGACCTCGGGACTTGAAAAACTTTCACCGTCTGTGAAGTTGGTCCGCCTTTTTCAAAATTCGGATAAATTTGTTAGAGTTCTGGATTCTCCAGCAAGAGTTCTAGAGTTCTCTATAATTTTTAGAAAGAGTTCCGATATTTAAAATGACGAAAACACCATTTAAAAAATGAGGGGTTAACTTCACGGCGCCCCCCATTTTTGAAAAAATGAATTTTTTATGGTAGTTCCGGATAGATTTCGATGAGTTCTAGAGTTCCCAATAGGTTTTATAGCGCTACGACCAATAATTCAAAAGTTACAGCCCTTTAAAGTGCCCCATTTCGAAAAATTTCTAAGTTCCTAAGAATAAATTTTTTTTTCGGAAATCGGCAGTTCCCGCGGGAGTTCTGGTCGCCCCCCGAAGAGTTCTATCAAAAACTATCAGGGTCCGAAGCGCTGCGACCAATATTTCAAAAGTTACAGCCCTTCAAAGTGTCACCTCTAAAATTAAAAAATTTCTTTTGGGAGTTCTGACGGGAGTTCTGGTCGCCCCCCGAAGAGTTCTATCGAAAACTATTATGGCCCGAAGCGCTACGATTAATATTTCAAAAGTTACAGCCACCCAAAGTGCCACATCTAAAAAATTTTTGAAGTCCCTAAGGGTAAATATTTTTTTTCGGAAATCGGCAGTTCTCGCGGGAGTTCTGGTCGCCCCCCGAAGAGTTCTATCGAAAACCATCAGGGTCCGAAACGCTGCGAACAATATTTCAAAAGTTACAGCCCTTCAAAGTGTCACCTCTAAAATTAAAAAATTTCTTTTGGGAGTTCTGACGGGAGTTCTGACGGGAGTTCTGGTCGTCCCCCGAAGAGTTTTATCGAAAACTGTTATGGCCCAAAACGCTCCGACCAATATTTCAAAAGTTATAGCCCTTCAAAGTGCCACTTCTAAAAATAAAACATTTTTTTCGGTAGTTCTGACGAGAGTTCTGTTCGCCCCCCGAAGAGTTCTATCAAAAACTATCAGGGTCCGAAGCGCTGCGACCAATATTTCAAAAGTTACAGCCCTTCAAAGTGTCACCTCTAAAATTAAAAAATTTTTTTTGGGAGTTCTGACAGGAGTTCTGGTCGCCCCCCGAAGAGTTCTATCGAAAACTATTATGGCCCGAAGCGCTACGATTAATATTTCAAAAGTTACAGCCACCCAAAGTGCCACAGCTCAAAAATTTTTTAAGATCCTAAGGGTAAATATTTTTTTCGGAAATCGGCAGTTGCCGCGGGAGTTCTGGTCGCCCCCCAAAGAGTTCTATCGAAAACCATCAGGGTCCGAAGCGCTGCGACCAATATTTCAAAAGTTACAGCCCTTCAAAGTGTCACCTCTAAAATTAAAAAAATTTTTCGGTAGTTCTGACGGGAGTTCTGGTCGCCCCCCGAAGAACTCTATCGAAAACTATTATGGCCCGAAGCGCTACGATTAATATTTCAAAAGTTACAGCCACCCAAAGTGCCACACCTCAAAAATTTTTTAAGACCCTAAGGGTAAATATTTTTTTTGCTTATTGGCCGTTCTCGCGGTCTTTCTGGTCGCCCCCCGAAGAGTTCTATCGAAAACCATCAGGGTCCGAAGCGCTGCGACCAATATTTCAAAAGTTACAGCCCTTCAAAGTGTCACCTCTAAAATTAAAAAAATTTTTCGGTAGTTCTGACGGGAGTTCCGGTCGCCCCCCGAAGAGTTCTATCGAAAATTATTATGGCCCGAAGCGCTACAATTAATATTTCAAAAGTTACAGCCACCCAAAGTGCCACACCTAAAAAATTTTTTTAAGTCCTTAAGGGTAAATATTTTTTTTCGGAAATCGGCAGTTCTCGCGGGAGTTCTGGTCGCCCCCCGAAGAGTTCTATCGAAAACTGTTACGGCCCGAAGCGCTCCGACCAATATTTCAAAAGTTACAGTCCTTCAAAAAGTGCAACCACCAAAATTAAAAACTTTCAATCATTATTCAAAAGAAATCGCCATATACGGGTCGAGCAATAGATCTAAGGCAGCTCAATATTATATTATCTATATGTATATTAAATACGCGTATTTTTCAACATGTTATTTAGAATATTGATTTTATATCTTATCGGTTTTAACATACAAGTATTAACTTTCAATTATCTCTCGATCAAATATCAGTTATCTTGCAAAGACTTTTCTTATGGCTTCTGCACACAGGACGCGAAAACGCTTGCCGCGCGGCAAGAAGCGACGCGGTAGCCAATCAACGGAATTGCCTGCGATTCATGACTTTACTCTTGTGTGCGGTGCCAGCGGTAAAAAATTGTTAAAAAAATATTTAGAGGCCGGAACTGTTGCTAAAACCTATAAAAACTGTTGGAACTATGCGAGAACTATCAAGAACTGTCAAGAAGTCGATCGGAACTGCCTGCGATTCATGACTTTACTCTTGTGTGCGGTGCCAGCGGTAAAAGTAAAAAATTGTTAAAAAAATATTTAGAGGCCGGAACTGTTGCTAAAATCTATCAGGAACTGTAGAACTCTTTGAGAACTATAGAATTTCATGGTAAAAATCAATTTTTTTGGAACTTGAGGTGCTCGTGGTCAGATTAAAAATTTGTTTAAAAATACTTATTGACCGGAACTATTGCTAAAACCTATCAGGAACTGTAGAACTTTTCGAGAACTATAAAACGTCATGGTTAAAATTATTTTTTTCGAAACATGAGATGCTACGAGAAGTTAGCACCTCATACTTTCAATATTCATTTTTTTTAACTAAATCAACGGAACTATTTCTAAAAATTAGCAGGAACTGTAGAACTATTGCGGGTGCAAATAGAACTGTTGATAAATTTTTCGATTTTTGAAAGTGAGGTGCCAACTTCACAGAGACAACTCCCGTCAGAACTCCCGAAAAAAATTTTTTATTTTTAGAGGTGGCACTTTGAAAGGCTATAACTTTTGAAATATTGGTTGGAGCGTTTTGGGCCATAACAGTTTTCGATAAAACTCTTCGGGGGACGACCAGAACTCCCGTCAGAACTCCCAAAAGAAATTTTTTAATTTTAAAGGTGACAATTTGAAGAGCTGTAACTTTTGAAATATTAATCGTAGCACTTCGGGCCATAATAGTTTTCGATAGACCTCTTCGGGGGGCGACCAGAACTCCCGTCAGAACTCCAAAAAAAAATTTTTTTATTTTAGAGGTGACACTTTGGGTGGCTGTAACTTTTGAAATATTGGTCGGAGCGCTTCGGGCCGTAACAGTTTTCGATAGAACTCTTCGGGGGGCGACCAGAACTCCCGTCAGAACTCCCGAAAAAATTTTTTTATTTTTAGAGGTGGCACTTTGAAGGGCTATAACTTTTGAAATATTGGTCGGAGCGTTTTGGGCCATAACAGTTTTCGATAAAACTCTTCGGGGGACGACCAGAACTCCCGTCAGAACTACCAAAAAAAATTTTTTTAATTTTAGAGATGACACTTTGAAGGGCTGTAACTTTTGAAATATTGGTCGCAGCGCTTCGGACCCTGATGTTTTTCGATAGAACTCTTCGGGGGGCGACCAGAACTCCCGCGGCAACTGCCGATTTCCGAAAGAAATATTTACCCTTAGGATCTTAAAAAATTTTTGAGCTGTGGCACTTTGGGTGGCTGTAACTTTTGAAATATTAATCGTAGCGCTTCGGGCCATAATAGTTTTCGATAGAACTCTTCGGGGGGCGACCAGAACTCCCGTCAGAACTCCCAAAAAAAATTTTTTAATTTTAGAGGTGACACTTTGAAGGGCTGTAACTTTTGAAATATTGGTCGCAGCGCTTCGGACCCTGATGGTTTTCGATAGAACTTTTCGGAGGGCGACCAGAACTCCCGCGAGAACTGCCGATTTTCGAAAAAAAATATTTACCCTTAGGGACTTAAAAAATTTTTGAGGTGTGGCACTTTGGGTGGCTGTAACTTTTGAAATATTAATCGTAGCGCTTCGGGCCATAATAGTTTTCGATAGAACTCTTCGGGGGGCGACCAGAACTCCCGTCAGAACTCCCAAAAAAACTTTTTTAATTTTAGAGGTGACACTTTGAAGGGCTGTAACTTTTGAAATATTGGTCGCAGCGCTTCGGACCCTGATAGTTTTTGATAGAACTCTTCGGGGGGCGAACAGAACTCTCGTCAGAACTACCGAAAAAAATGTTTTATTTTTAGAAGTGGCACTTTGAAGGGCTATAACTTTTGAAATATTGGTCGGAGCGTTTTGGGCCATAACAGTTTTCGATAAAACTCTTCGGGGGACGACCAGAACTCCCGTCAGAACTCCCGTCAGAACTCCCAAAAGAAATTTTTTAATTTTAGAGGTGACACTTTGAAGGGCTGTAACTTTTGAAATATTGTTCGCAGCGTTTCGGACCCTGATGGTTTTCGATAGAACTCTTCGGGGGGCGACCAGAACTCCCGCGAGAACTGCCGATTTCCGAAAAAAAATATTTACCCTTAGGGACTTCAAAAATTTTTTAGATGTGGCACTTTGGGTGGCTGTAACTTTTGAAATATTAATCGTAGCGCTTCGGGCCATAATAGTTTTCGATAGAACTCTTCGGGGGGCGACCAGAACTCCCGTCAGAACTCCCAAAAGAAATTTTTTAATTTTAGAGGTGACACTTTGAAGGGCTGTAACTTTTGAAATATTGGTCGCAGCGCTTCGGACCCTGATAGTTTTTGATAGAACTCTTCGGGGGGCGACCAGAACTCCCGCGGGAACTGCCGATTTCCGAAAAAAAAATTTATTCTTAGGAACTTAGAAATTTTTCGAAATGGGGCACTTTAAAGGGCTGTAACTTTTGAATTATTGGTCGTAGCGCTATAAAACCTATTGGGAACTCTAGAACTCATCGAAATCTATCCGGAACTACCATAAAAAATTCATTTTTTCAAAAATGGGGGGCGCCGTGAAGTTAACCCCTCATTTTTTAAATGGTGTTTTCGTCATTTTAAATAACGGAACTCTTTCTGAAAATTATAGAGAACTCTAGAACTCTTGCTGGAGAATCCAGAACTCTAACAAATTTATCCGAATTTTGAAAAAGGCGGACCAACTTCACAGACGGTGAAAGTTTTTCAAGTCCCGAGGTCGAAAATTTTTTTGGAGTTCCGAATAGTTCTGATGGGACTTTTGGACATTTCTCGACGAGTTGTGACGAAAAGTCTTATGGCTCAAAGCGATTAGGCCAACGGTTTGCAAGATAACCGACATTTGATCGAGAGATGCTTGAAAGTTTTCTAATCCCGGGGTCGAAAATTTTTTTGGAGTACCGAATAGTTCTGATAGGACTTTTGGACATTTTTCGACGAGTTGTGACGAAAAGTCTTATGGCTCAAAGCGATTAGGCTAACGATTTGCAAGATAATCGATATTTGAACGAGAGATGATTGAAAATTTTCTTTTGCCAAAAAATTGTTTTTAATTAAACTAAAAATTTTTTATGTATCAGGAACTCTAGGTAATTGCAAAATAAAACGTTTAAGGCATTCAGAACTACTCGATTTTAAAAAAATTTTCAAAATTTTTTTTTTTTTTTTAATTAACCAAAAAAAATTTTGTGTATCAGGAACTCTAGATAATCGCAAAATGAAGCGTTTAGACCATTCAGAACTATTCGATCTCAAAATTTGATTTAAAAAATCGTGAAGTTGGCCCCCCTTTTTTCAAAAGGTGTTTTCGTTATCTTAATCGCCAGAACTCTTTTTAAAACTTATCAGGAACTCTTCCTATTGTCCGAAAGAATTCAGAACTCTAAACAGAACTATATTTGGATCATTTGGGGGGCCAACTTCACACACTCT